>NC_082707.1:114695352-114820734 GCF_030144855.1 Hypanus sabinus
TGCAAATACAAAAAGAAAGAATAACAATAAATAAATATGCAATAAATATTGAGAACATGAGATGAAGAGTCCTCGAAAGTGAGTCCATTGGTTGTGGGGGATGGGGCGAGAGAAGTTACCGTCTCCGGTTCAGGAGATTGATAACTGAGGGGTAATAACTGCTCATGGAATGCATCAACAGTACCTCATACTCAAGTAGAAATGGACTAGCAGAACACAGCAGCTTCCCAAGAGTCTCGAACCGGGATTATCGCTTACCTGCCAGGATATGCCACAGTTGCCTGGGCAACCAGGATATGTTACCAGAGAGGTTTACCAGGGTGTTAGTTATAAGGAGGCTGGTGAAGTTGGATTTCTTCCTCTTGAACGTCAGAGGCTAAGGACTGACCTGATAAAAGTGTGTCAAAATTATGAGAGGCAAATACAACCAGAATCTTTTTCTCAGGATAGGAATTTTTAATAATAGAGGGTATAGCTCTCAGGTGAGAGCAGGAAGGTTTAAGGAGACATGGACATTTATGGGAAGTTTTTTTTTAACCATGGAGTGATATGGGAGAGGAATGTGCCGCCAGGAGGAACAGAGGAGAGGGCGGATTGAAGAGTAGTGGAGAGAGTGGTACGAGGAGTGATGGAGGAGTGGAGTATGCTGCCAGGAGTAGTGGAAGAAGATCTGATAGTGGTGTTCAAGAGGCTCTTAGACAAGCATGTGCAGGGGAACGGAGGATTATGGATCGTATGCGGGGGGGGGGGGGGGGCGGAGGGTTACGGATCGTACGCGGGGGGGCGGAGGGTTTTGGATCGTACGCGGGGGGTGGAGGGTTATGGATCGGACACGGGGACGGAGGGTCATGGCGCGGGCTCATGCACGTGGAAGTGATTAGTTTAATTTGGCTTCATGCTCAGCACTGACACCTTGGGTCTATTTCTCTGCTGTACAGTTTACTGCCCTATGTTACCTATGGCAAGAAACAAAGGTCAGGTTGCTCAACATTGTACTCTTCATTAATTTCTTCTTACTGCCTCAGTGCACTTGTGACCTGTCTGGACGGCATGCAACAAAGTTTTTCGCTGTATCTTGGTACACTTTACAGTAATAAACCAATCCACCTACTCCCAATCCTGCTAGAGCAGGTTAGATTCTATATCTCCACTGAGGAAAGGAGGAAGTCTGCTGTAAAAAAAGCTGTGTATCGCACTCACCCAGCATTGCCAGATATTGCTGTGAATCAGCCATGGGAGCCCAAGCATTCCCTTCCTCTGCATGATGCTCGTTGCTCATCAAATCTACGTCTGGCACTGTGACAGAGATCGGGCTGAATATTTCAGAGAAGGATTCTGGGAAGCACTCTTTGACTGGGCAATTGGTTTCATTCACTTCCATCATCTGAGCTGGGAGTCCAGAACATATCCTCTCCCATATATCATCAGCAGACTCTGTGTCTCTGGCAGCCATTCCCAAAGACAAATGACGTTGGTCAATATTTTCTTAGGATCTGTACACACTTAACTGAGGGAAACTGCTGAGGCAAAAAGAAGAATCAGTCTCACACCAGCCATTTCACCAGCACCACGGACAAGAGTCAGGCCGTGTGCATTGACAGAGTGATTCCCTTGATGGGGAGCAACCCACGGTCCCCACAGTGAAGAACAAGTCAGTCCTGGGCTGCAGGAAGCGACGGTAGCAGCACAAGAAACAGAAACAAGCTAAATGCACTTGGCCCATCAAACCAGTTCTGTTACTCAGTGAGATAAGTTCTCTCAGTGCCCTACTTACTCAACATCCTTGAATATACTCTCTCACTAAGCTTCAACAGCTGTCTTGGTTAAGGAATCCAGTATCTATGCTCTGGGCGAAGAAGTTTAGTTCCCATCTCCGTAAAAGCAGAAACAAGCTTTTGACCCATCAAGTCTATTACGGTTCATTAGGCTCTCAGAACAATCCCATAATACATCTGTCGCCTGTTTTATTCCCCACTAATACCCTGCCATTTACCACACTAGGGGCAATTTACAACAGCCAATTAACCAACTTACCCATAATCTTTTGGGATGTGGGGCAATACAGGAATACGCAGAGGAAATCCACGCGCACACAAGGAGAACTTCCAAACAGCACCGGGGACCAAGACTGAACCCGGGCCTCTGCCGCCTTTCCTCATCACTCCTTGTTGTTCTGAGACCGTGACCTCCTGGATCCAGACAACTAAATAATCACCTTTACCCCTACCTGCCAAGCCTAGAAGAATGCCATACAATTTAATGTAATCACCCGTCCCCGAGTCTAGGGGGTATAAATCAATCCCCTCTCACAGAGCAACTGCCCCCGCTCCCTGGGTCTGGTGAGCCTACAGACGGGAGAGGAGAGGAGAGGAGGGAGGAGGGAGAGGGGACGGGAGGAGAGGAGAGAGGGACAGAGGGGAGAGGGGACAGAGGGGAGAGGAGATGGAGGGGAGGGGAGATGGGACGGGGAGAAGAGGAGAGAGAAGAGGAGAGAGGAGAGGGGACGGAGAGGGGACGGGGAGAGAGGGGACGGGGTGAGAGGGGAGGGGAGAGGGGTGAGAGGGGAGGGGAGAGGGGGGAGGGGAGGGGAGAGGGGGGAGGGGAGAGGAGAGAGGGAGAGGAGAGAGGGGAGGGGAGAGAGGGGAGGGGAGAGAGGGGAGGGGGAGAGGGGACGGGGAGAAGAGGGGAGGGGGACGGGGAGAAGAGGGGAGGGGGACGGGGAGAGAGGGGACGGGGTGAGAGGGGAGGGGAGAGGAGAGAGGGAGGGAGAGGGGACGGGGAGAAGAGGGGAGGGGGACGGGAGAAGAGAAGAGAGGGGGAGGGGAGGGGGGAGGGGGGAGGGAGGGGGGAGAGGGGAGGGGGAGAGGGAGGGGAGGGGGAGGGGAGAGGGGGAGGGGAGAGGGGAGGGGAGAGGGGAGGGGAGAGGGGGGAGGAGAGGGGGAGGAGAGGGGGGAGGAGAGGGGGGAGGAGAGGGGGGAGGAGGGGGGGAGGAGAGGGGGGAGGGGAGAGAGGAGGGGGAGGGGGAGAAGAGGAGAGAGAGGTGAGGGGAAGAGGGGAGAGGAGAGAGGGGGGGAGGGGACGGGGAGGGGACGGGGAGGAGAGAGGGAGGGAGGGGAGGAGAGGAGAGGGGACGGGAGAGAGGAGAGGGGACGGGGAGGAGAGGAGAGAGGTAAGGGGAGAGGGGAGAGGAGAGAGGGGACGGGGAGAGGAGGAGAGAGGGGAGGGAGGAGAGGAGAGGGGACGGGGAGGAGAGGAGAGGGGACGGGGAGGAGAGGAGAGGGGATGGGGAGGAGAGGAGAGAGGTGAGGGGAGAGGGGAGAGGAGAGAGGGGGAGGGGAGAGGAGAGAGGGGAGGGGAGAGGAGAGAGGGGAGGGGAGAGGAGAGAGGGGAGGGGAGAGGAGAGAGGGGAGGGGAGAGGAGGGGACGGGGAGGAGAGGAGAGAGGTGAGGGGAGAGGGGAGAGGAGAGAGGGGAGGGGAGAGGAGGGGACGGGGAGGGGAGAGGAGGGGACGGGGAGGGGAGAGGAGGGGACGGGGAGGGAGAGGAGGGGACGGGGAGGGGAGAGGAGGGACGGGGAGGGAGAGGAGGGGACGGGGAGGGGAGAGGAGGGACGGGGAGGGAGGAGGGGGCGGGGAGGAGAGGAGAGGTGAGGGGAGGAGGGGAGAGGAGAGAGGGGAGGGGAGGGGGAGGGGGAGGGGAGGGAGGGAGGGGAGGGGGAGGGGGAGGGGAGGGGGGAGGGAGGGAGGGGAGGGGAGGGGGGAGGGGGAGGGGGAGGGGAGGGGAGGGGGAGGGGGAGGGGGGAGGGGAGGGGGAGGGGGAGGGGAGGGAGAGGGGAGGGGAGAGGGGAGGGAGAGGGGAGGGGAGAGGAGAGGGGAGAGGAGAGGGAGAGGAGGGGGAGAGGAGAGGGGAGAGGAGAGGGGGAGGGAGGGGGGAGGAGAGGGGGGGGAGAGGGGGAGGAGGGGGGGAGGAGAGGGGGAGGGGGAGAGAGAGGGGGGAGGGGGAGAAGAGGAGAGAGAGGTGAGGGAAGAGGGGAGAGGAGAGAGGGAGGGGAGAGGGACGGGGAGGAGAGGAGAGAGGGGAGGGGAGGAGAGGAGAGGGGACGGGGAGGAGAGGAGAGGGGACGGGGAGGAGGAGAGGGGACGGGGAGGAGGAGAGGGGACGGGGAGGAGGAGAGGGGACGGGGAGGAGAGGGAGAGAGGTAAGGGGGAGAGGGGAGAGGAGAGAGGGGAGGGGAGAGGGGACGGGGAGGAGAGGAGAGAGGGGAGGGGAGGAGAGAGGAGAAGGGACGGGAGGAGAGGAGAGGGGACGGGGAGGAGAGGAGAGGAGAGGGGACGGGGAGGAGAGGAGAGAGGTGAGGGGAGAGGGGAGAGGAGAGGGGAGGGGAGAGAGAGAGGGAGGGAGAGGAGAGAGGGGAGGGGAGAGGAGAGAGGGGAGGGGAGAGGAGGGACGGGGAGGAGAGGAGAGAGGTGGAGGGGAGAGGGGAGAGGAGAGGGGAGAGGGAGAGGGGAGGAGAGGAGGGGACGGGGAGGGGAGAGGAGGGGACGGGGAGGGGAGAGGAGGGACGGGAGGAGAGGAGAGAGGAGAGGGACTGGGAGGAGAGGGAGAGGGGGGGGGGGGGGGGGAGGGGGGGGGGAGGGGGGGGTGAGGGGAGAGGGGAGAGGGAGAGGGGGAGGGGAGGGAGAGAGGGGAGGGGGAGAGGGAGGGAGGGGGGGGGGGGGGGGGGGGGGAGGGGGGGGGGGGGGGGGGGGGGGGGGGGGGGGGGGGAGGGGGGGGGGAGGGGGGGGGGGAGGGGGGGGGGGGGGGGGGGGGGGGGGGGGGGGGGGGGGGGGGGGGGGGGGGGGGGGGGGGGGGGGGGGGGGGGGGGGGGGGGGGGGGGGGGGGGGGGGGGGGGGGGGGGGGGGGGGGGGGGGGGGGGGGGGGGGGGGGGGGGGGAGGGGGGGGGGGGGGGGGGGGGGGGGGGGGGGGGGGGGGGGAGGGGGGGGGGGGGGGGGGGGGAGGGGGGGGGGGGGGGGGGGGGGGGGGGGGGGGGGGGGGGGGGGAGGGGGGGAGGAGGTGAGGGGAGAGGAGGAGGGGAGGGGAGAGGAGGAGGGAGGGGAGAGGGGATGGGGAGGGGATGGGGAGGGGAGAGGGGATGGGGAGGGGATGGGGAGGGGAGAGGGGATGGGGAGGGAGAGGGGATGGGGAGGGGAGAGGGGATGGGGAGGGGAGAGGGGATGGGGAGGGAGAGAGGGGATGGGGGAGGGGAGGGGAGGAGAGGAGAGGGGAGGAGAGGAGGGAGAGGGGATGGGAGGGAGGGGAGAGGGAGAGGGATGGGGAGGGGAGGGGAGAGGGGATGGGGAGGGGAGAGGGGATGGGGAGGGAGGGGAGAGGGGATGGGGAGGGGAGGAGAGAGAGAGGAGGGGAGGAGAGAGGAGGGGAGGAGGGGAGGGGAGGAGAGAGGAGGGGAGGAGAGAGGAGGGGAGGAGAGAGGAGGGGAGGAGAGAGGAGGGGAGGAGAGAGGAGGGGAGGGGAGGAGAGGGGAGGAGAGAGGAGGGGAGGAGAGAGGAGGAGGGGAGGGGAGGGGAGGGGAGGGGAGGGGAGGGGAGGGGAGGGGAGGGGAGGGGAGGGGAGGGGAGGGGAGGAGAGGGGACGGGGAGGAGAGGAGAGGGGACGGGGAGGAGGAGAGGGGACGGGGAGGAGAGGAGAGAGGTAAGGGGAGAGGGGAGAGGAGAGAGGGGAGGGAGAGGGGACGGGGAGGAGAGGAGAGAGGGGAGGGGAGGAGAGAGGAGAAGGGACGGGGAGGAGAGGAGAGGGGACGGGGAGGAGAGGAGAGGAGAGGGGACGGGGAGGAGAGGAGAGAGGTGAGGGGAGAGGGGAGAGGAGAGAGGGGAGGGGAGAGGAGAGAGGGAGGGGAGAGGAGAGAGGGGAGGGGAGAGGAGAGAGGGGAGGGGAGAGGAGGGGACGGGGAGGAGAGGAGAGAGGTGAGGGGAGAGGGGAGAGGAGAGAGGGGAGGGAGAGGAGGGGACGGGGAGGGGAGAGGAGGGGACGGGGAGGAGAGGAGAGAGGAGAGGGGACTGGGAGGAGAGGAGAGAGGTGAGGGAGAGGAGGAGGTGAGGGGAGAGGAGGAGGGGAGGGGAGAGGGGATGGGAGGGGAGAGGGGATGGGGAGGGGAGAGGAGGAGGGGAGGGGAGAGGAGGAGGGGAGGGGAGAGGGATGGAGGGGATGGGGAGGGGAGGAGGGAGGGATGGGGAGGGGATGGGGAGGGGAGAGGGGATGGGGAGGGGATGGGGAGGGGAGAGGGGATGGGGAGGGGAGAGGGGATGGGGAGGGGAGAGGGGATGGGGAGGGGAGAGGGATGGGAGGGGAGGGGAGGAGAGGAGAGGGGAGGAGAGGAGGAGGAGAGGAGGGGAGAGGGGATGGGGAGGGGAGGGGAGAGGGGATGGGGAGGGGAGGGAGAGGGGATGGGGAGGGGAGGGGAGAGGGGATGGGGAGGGGAGGAGAGAGAGAGGAGGGGAGGAGAGAGGAGGGGAGGAGGGGAGGGAGGAGAGAGGAGGGGAGGGAGAGAGGAGGGGAGGGAGGAGAGAGGAGGGAGGAGAGAGGAGGGGAGGGGAGGAGAGAGGAGGGGAGGGAGGAGAGGGGAGGGGAGGGGAGGAGAGGGGAGGGGAGGAGAGGGGAGGGAGAGAGGAGGGGAGGAGAGAGGAGGAGGGGAGGGGAGGGGAGGGGAGGGGAGGGGAGGGGAGAGGGGAGGGGAGGGAGGGGAGGGGAGAGGGGACGGGGAGGAGAGGAGAGAGGAGGGGAGGGGAGAGGGGACGGGGAGGGGAGAGGGGACGGGGAGGGGAGAGGGGATGGGGAGGGGAGAGGGGATGGGGAGGGGAGGGGAGGAGAGGAGAGGGGAGGAGAGGAGGAGGAGAGGAGGGAGAGGGAAGGGGAGGGGAGGGGAGAGGGGATGGGGAGGGAGGGAGAGGGGATGGGGAGGGGAGGGAGAGAGGGGATGGGAAGGGGAGGAGAGAGAGGAGGGGAGGAGAGAGGAGGGGAGGAGGGGAGGGGAGGAGAGAGGAGGGGAGGAGAGAGGAGGGGAGGAGAGAGGAGGGGAGGAGAGAGGAGGGGAGGGAGGAGAGGGGAGGAGAGAGGAGGGGAGGGGAGAGGGGACGGGGAGGAGAGGAGAGAGGAGGGGAGGGGAGAGGGGACGGGGAGGAGAGGAGAGAGGAGGGGAGGGGAGAGGGGACGGAGAGGAGGGGAGAGAGGAGGGGAGGAGAGGAGAGGAGGGGAGGAGAGAGGAGGGGAGGAGAGAGGAGGGGAGGAGAGAGGAGGGGAGGAGAGAGGAGGAGAGAGGAGGAGAGAGGAGGGGAGGAGAGAGGAGGGGAGGGGAGGGGAGGAGAGAGGAGGGGAGGGGAGGGGAGGAGAGAGGAGGGGAGGGGAGGGGAGGAGAGAGGAGGGGAGGGGAGGGGAGGGGAGGGGAGGGGGAGGGGAGGGGAGGGGAGGGGAGGGGAGGGGAGGGGAGGGAGGGGAGAGGGGAGGGGAGAGGGGAGGGGAGGGGAGAGGGGACGGGGAGGAGAGGAGGAGAGAGAGGGGAGGAGAGAGGAGGAGAGAGGAGGGGAGGGGAGAGGAGGAGGGGAGGGGAGGGGAGAGGGGACGGGGAGGAGAGGAGAGAGGAGAAGAGGGGAGAAGAGGGGAGAAGAGGAGAGAGGAGGAGAGAGGAGGAGGGGAGAGGAGGGGAGAGGAGGGGAGAGGAGGGGAGAGGAGGGGAGAGGAGGGGAGAGGAGGGGAGAGGAGGGGAGAGGAGGGAGAGGAGGGGAGAGGAGGGGAGAGGAGGAGAGGGGAGGGGAGGGGAGGGGAGGGGAGGGGAGGGGAGGGGAGGGGAGGGGAGGGGAGGGGAGGGGAGGGGAGGGGAGGTGAGGAGAGAGGGGAGGGGAGAGAGGAGGAGAGAGGAGGAGAGGAGGAGAGGAGAGGGGAGGAAAGGGGAGGAAAGGGGAGGGGAGGAAAGGGGAGGGGAGGGAGGGGAGGGGAGGGGGGGAGGGGAGGGGGGGAGGGGAGAGGGGGGGAGGGGAGGGGGGAGGGGAGGGGGAGGGGAGGGAGGGGAGGGAGGGGAGGGGAGGGGGGAGGGGGGGGAGGGAGGGGAGGGGAGGGGAGGGGGGGAGGGGGGGGGGGAGGGGAGGGGAGGGGGGAGGGGGGAGGGAGGGGAGGGGGAGGGAGGGGAGGGGAGGGGAGGGGGGAGGGGGGGAGGGAGGGGAGGGGAGGGGGAGGGGGGAGGGAGGGGAGGGGAGGGGAGGGGGGGGGGAGGGGAGGGGGGGAGGGGGGGGAGGGGAGGGGAGGGGGGGAGGGGGAGGGGGGGAGGGGAGGGGGGGGAGGGGGGGAGGGGAGGGGAGGGGAGGGGGGGAGGGGAGGGGAGGGGAGGGGGGGAGGGGGGAGGGGAGGGGAGGGGGAGGGGGGAGGGGAGGGGAGGGGAGGGGGGAGGGGAGGGGAGGGGAGGGGGGAGGGGAGGGGAGGGGAGGGGAGGGGAGGGGAGGGGAGGGGAGGGGAGGGAGGGGAGGGGAGGGAGGGAGGGAGGGGAGGGGGGGGGGAGGGGAGGGGAGGGAGGGGAGGGGAGGGGAGGGAGGGGAGGGGAGGGAGGGGAGGGGAGGGAGGGGAGGGGAGGGAGGGAGGGGAGGGGAGGGAGGGGAGGGAGGGAGGGGAGGGAGGGGAGGGGAGGGAGGGGAGGGAGGGGAGGGGAGGGAGGGGAGGGGAGGGGAGGGAGGGGAGGGGAGGGAGGGGAGGGGAGGGGAGGGGAGGGAGGAGGGAGGGGAGGGGAGGGAGGGAGGGTGGGAGGGGAGGGAGGGAGGGAGGGGAGGGAGGGGAGGGAGGGAGGGGGAGGGAGGGAGGGGAGGGAGGGGGGGAGGGAGGGAGGGGAGGAGGGGGGGAGGGAGGGGAGGGAGGGGAGGGGGGGAGGGGGGAGGGAGGGGAGGGGGGGAGGGGGGGAGGGAGGGGAGGGAGGGGAGGGGGAGGGGAGGGGAGGGGGGGAGGGGGGGAGGGAGGGGAGGGAGGGGAGGGGGGGAGGGAGGGAGGGAGGGGAGGGGGGAGGGAGGGGAGGGAGGGGAGGGAGGGGAGGGGAGGGGAGGGAGGGGAGGGAGGGAGGGGAGGGGAGGGAGGGGAGGGAGGAGAGGAGAGGAGAGGGGAGGAGAGGGGAGGAGAGGAGAGAGGAGGAGGGGAGGAGAGAGGAGGAGAGGGGAGGGGAGAGGGGAGGGGAGAGGGGAGGAGAGGGGAGGGAGAGGGGAGGAGAGGGGAGGAGAGGGGAGGGGAGGGGAGAGGGGAGGAGAGGGGAGGGAGAGGAGGGGTGGAGAGGGGAGGAGAGAGGAGGGGAGGAGAGCGGAGGAGAGGGGAGGGGAAGGGAGGAGAGAGGAGGAGAGGGGAGGGGAGGAGAGAGGAGGAGGGGAGGGGAGGGAGAGAGGAGGAGAGGGGAGGGGAGGAGAGAGGAGGAGGGGGGAGGAGAGAGGAGGAGGGGAGGGGAGGAGAGAGGAGGAGGGAGGGGAGGAGAGAGGAGGAGGGGAGGGGAGGAGAGAGGGAGGAGGGGAGGGGAGGAGGAGCGAGGAGGAGGAGGGGAGGGGAGGGGAGGGGAGGAGAGAGGTTGGAGGGGAGGGGAGGGGAGGGGAGGGGAGGGGAGGGGAGGGGAGGGGAGGGGAGGGGAGGGGAGGGGGGAGGGGAGGGGGGAGGGGGAGGGGGGAGGGGAGGGGAGGGGGGAGGGGAGGGGGGAGGGGAGGGGGGAGGGGAGGGGGGGAGGGGAGGGGGGAGGGGAGGGGGGAGGGGAGGGGGAGGGGAGGGGAGAGCGGACGGGAGGAGAGAGGGGAGGGGAGAGGGGACGGGAGGAGAGAGGGAGGGGAGAGGGACGGAGGAGAGAGGGGAGGGGAGAGGGGACGGGAGGAGAGAGGGGAGGGGAGAGGGGACGGGAGGAGAGAGGGGAGGGAGAGGGGACGGGAGGAGAGAGGGGAGGGAGAGGGGACGGGAGGAGAGAGGGGAGGGGAGGAGAGAGGGGAGGGGAGAGGGGACGGGAGGAGAGGGGAGGGAGAGGGGACGGGAGGAGAGAGGGAGGGAGAGGGGACGGGAGGAGAGAGGGTGAGGGGAGAGGGGACGGGAGGAGAGAGGGAGGGGAGAGGGGACGGGAGGAGAGAGGGGAGGGGAGGGGAGGAGAGAGGGGAGGGGAGGGGAGGGGAGAGGAGGGGAGGGGAGGGGAGGGGAGGTGAGGAGAGAGGGGAGGGGAGAGAGGAGGAGAGAGGAGGAGGGGAGGGGAGGGAGGGGAGAGGAGGGGAGGGGAGGGAGGTGAGGAGAGAGGGGAGGGGAGAGAGGAGGAGAGGAGGAGGGAGGAGAGGGGAGGAGGAGAGGAGAGGAGAGGAGAGGGAGGAAGGGGAGGGGAGGGAGGGGAGGGGAGGGAGGGGGGGGGGGAGGGGAGGGGAGGGAGGGGAGGGGAGGGGAGGAGAGTGGGGCCGGGGGGAGAGAGGGGAGGGGAGAGGGGACGGGAGGAGAGAGGGGAGGGAGGGGAGGGGAGGGGGAGGAGAGAGGGGACGGGGGGAGAGGGGGAGGGGAGAGGGAGGGGAGGAGAGGGGAGGGGAGAGGGGAGGGGGAGGGGAGGGGAGGGGAGGGGAGGGGAGGTGAGGAGAGAGGGGAGGGGAGAGAGGAGGAGAGAGGAGGAGGGGAGGGGAGGGGAGGGGAGAGGAGGGGAGGGGAGGGGAGGTGAGGAGAGAGGGGAGGGGAGAGAGGAGGAGAGAGGAGGAGGGGAGGAGAGGGGAGGAGGAGAGGAGAGGAGAGGAGAGGGGAGGAAAGGGGAGGGGAGGGAGGGGAGGGGAGGGGAGGAGAGAGGGGACGGGGGGAGAGAGGGGAGGGGAGAGGGACGGGAGGAGAGAGGGGAGGGAGGGGAGGGGAGGGGAGGAGAGAGAGGGGACGGGGGGAGAGAGGGGAGGGAGAGGGGACGGAGGGCGCCCCGCCAGCCTCACTCACCCTCTGACTTCCCAATCGCCGAACGACCGGGGGAGGGGCGGCGGCGCGGCGCAAACGTCATCAAACGGCGACCGCAGATGTGAGTGGAGGACGGAGGGACGGAGGTGGGTGATTGTGGAAGAGGCAGAGGGAGAGGAGGGAGGGAGTGAGTGATGAAAAGGGAGCTTGGAGCGAGGGAATGAGCAATATCGATTTCTAACTTTAAACACGGCTTTTCCATTCGTAATCCTTAACCTTCGACTCTCCAGTTTCCAAACATTTGACCCCCACCGGCGTGACTGCACCCTAGGGTGTTACTCCCTTCAAAGAAGAAATTCCTTATCCTGCATTCTCAGCGGCCCATTTAGTTTTAACTTTGCTTCTGAGTGCTAATTCTCCCACGAGGAGGCAACATCAAGTGTTCTCGAAAAAGAAGTTTCATTTACAGAGACTGGGTACGAATGGCTGCTGGATGTTCCGTGGTTTACATGATTAAAAAAGGACAGAAAGGGAAATGAAAGATGTGGGCACGCGGCATTGCTAATCAGGGATGGTATCACGACTTCAGAAAGGGAAGATGTTTTGGAGTGATCATTTTACTGAATTAGTTTGGGTGGAAGTCAGAAACAGAAAGGGAGCAGTCACTGCATTGGGAATATTCTATAACCCCCCTCCCCCCAATAACACCAGTGACAATGAACAACAGATCAGTTGGTGATCTTGGAAAGGTGCCGAAGTAACAGGGTTGTTGTCATGGATGACTTTTAACTTATCTAGTATTGATTGGCATTTCCTTAATGCAAGAGGTTTAGATGGAACAGAATTTGTTAGGTGTGTCTAGGAAGGATCCTTGACAGAATATGTGGGGAAGCCATGCTGCACCTAGTTCTGGACAGTTAGCCTGGTTAGATGACATCTCTCAGTGGGTTGGCATTTTAAAGACAGTGATCACAATTCCCTGATCTTTACCATTGTTTTGAACATGGATAGAAGCAGGCGGCATGGAAATTTTGGGGAGGGGGAGGGGTGAATTATGATGCTATTGGGCAGGCACTTAGGAACAGAGACTCAGAATGGACTTACTCAGAGAAAAATGCACAATGAAAGTGTGGAGGTTGTTTAGGGAGTACTTGTATGGGGTCGGGGTAGGTTTGTCCTATTGAGGCAGGGAAAGGATGGTAGGGTGAAGGAACCATGTTTGGCAAGAGATGGGGGATACCTTGTCAAGAGAAAGAAATAAGTGTACTTAAGGTTTAGGAAGTAAAGATCAGGCAGAACTCTGTAGAGTTATTAATAGCCAGGAAGAAGAGCTAGAAGGAGATATGAGAAGGCCTTGGTGAGTGTTCTATACATACGTCAAGCGCAGAAGGGTGACTAAAGTGAGGGTAGGATTGATCAGAGATAAAAGAGGAAACATGCCTGGAGTACCGGAGGTAGGGGGGTCTTTTTTGTAATTTATTTTTTTATTGAAGTTCATCATCAAACATTTCCATAAGATGCATTTCAGACATTGTACATATATATCATATAATCATATATATCACAAATCTCCACAAAGTATTTATCTGAGGTATACACTTATAGAAAAGAGTGGAAAGAAAAAATCAAGCAAAAGGAAAGAACTATGTACAAGTAGGGAGTGATTTTTTTTTACAACAGATTCATTGATTTGTGAGAATAAAATCAGGCCTTTGAGGCATTATGTAGTTAAACCATTTTTCCCAGTATGAATCAAATTGTTCCAGCTTATGATTAACAGATGCTGTTATCTTCTCCATTTTGTAAATGTCCATTGTAATTTCCATCCATGTATTTAAAGTTGGGCTCTCCTGTGATAACCATTTCCTAGTTAGAGTCTTTTTACCAGCCACCAACAGTATATTCATTAAATATTTATCTCTTTTTAACCATTCTTGAGGTATATATCCAAAATATATGGTCTTACTCTCTAAGGGTATTTCACATTTAAAGATGTCTTGTAGGGCATTGTGTATCCCCTCCAATAGTTTTTGATAACAGGGCAGTCCCAAAAAATATAATGATTTGCATTTTGATTTCCACAGTTTCTCTAGCAAACAGGGAGGTTACTATCATAATAGGATTTCTGAGAGGGTGTAATAAAATATCAAGTTTTTCCATCCAAACTCCCTCCATTTCTTTGAACTGGTACACTTCCATTGATATCTCCATATTGTTGTCCATTCTTCCTCAGATATAATTATCCCTCCTTCCTTCTCCCATTTCGTTTTAATGTATGAAGTCGAATGTGTTTTAAGATTTGACAACCCCTTATACATGCTTGAAATGATTTTACTATCATTATCTGAATTATATGCTTTTCTAAAGAGCTCTATCAAGCATGTACTTTCCTTGGTTACATTTTAAGTGTCTTATTAACATATTGTCGCATCTGTAAATACCAATAAAAATCTTGTTTTTTTAATGTGTTTCTCTTTAAGCATTTCAAAACTGAACAGTGTTCCTTCTTTCATTATGTTGCAAAGAACTGTTATCCCTTTAGCTGTCCAGTCCTTAAATCTAGCATCCAATTTATTTGGTGTAAAGTTGGAGTCATATGCACACCATTTAAGAATTGCAATGTCTCCCTCTAGATTATATTCTTTTTATAGTAGTTTTCCATATCTTAAGAGTCAATTTCACCCACGGGTTATCAATAGTATTTATGTACCTTTGCAGTTTATTATCAGCCAAAATTGCTTGTATGGGGATGGGAAGTACCCGCTCCTCAATGTTTTTCCATTGAGCGTCATATGATGGGTTGCACCAACATATCACAGCTCTCAACTGTGCTGCAAAATAATAATCTCTAAGAGAAGGTAGGCCCCATCCCCCAGTAGGGGAGGTCTTAATGAATACTTTGCTTCATTTTATGAGTAATTAATGCAGAAAGCGGGTCATTGCAAAGGGTTCACAAACATTTTCTTGCAACTTTATATACTTAAAAAAAGTTAAATAATTAGTGCAAAAAGAGAGAGAGAGAGTAGTGAGGTGGTGTCCATGGGTTCAGTGGCCATTCAGAAATTGGATGGCAGTCCATTGCCAATTCAGAAATCTGATCAATGGCTATTCAGAAATCTGATGGCACAGGGGAAGAAGCTGTTCCTGAATCACTGAGTGAGCTAGTGTTCATGGGTTCAATGTTCATTCAAAAATCTAATGGCAGAAGACAAGAAGCTGTTGTTGCATCATTGAGTGTGTGTACCTTCAGGCTCCTGTACCTCCTCTCTCATGGTAGCAATGGGAAGAGGCATGTCCTGCGCAATGGGGGTCCTTAGTGAGTCATCCTTTTTGGGTCATCACTCCGTGAAGCTATCCTGGGTGCTGGGGAGGATAGTTCCCATGATGGAGCTGACTGAGTTTACAACGTTCTGCAGCTTATTTTGATCTTGAGCAGTGCCCCTCCACTGCCCCCACCTCCAATACCAGATGATGATGCAGCCAGTTACAATGTTCTGCATGGTACATCTGTAGAAACGTGGGAGAGAATGCTAAAGATTAGGAGCCAAGCTAATGAAAGAGTCCCTGGGTTGTCAAATGGTAAAATTATAGGGCATGCAAAATGCTGGGTCAGCGACGTGTGCACACGGTTCTGGTCACCTAGCTATTAGGGAAGATGTCATTTAGTTGAGGAGACTGCAGGAAGTACTCACAAGGATGTTACTCGGACTGGATGGGGTGAGTTATAAAGAGAGGCTGGAAAAGCTGTACCTTTTTTCCTTGGAGCGTAGGAGGATCAGGGGTGACCTTACAGAGATTTTTTAAATCATGAAGGACGCTCACAGTCTTTCTCCAAGGGTGGGGTGGACTAAAGCTGGGGGGCATTTAAAGACGTGAGCTGAATGGGGAAAGATTTTAAAGGGATCTGAGGGGAAACTATTACACAGAGGATGGTGGATATGTGGAACGTGCTGCCAGTGAAAGCTGTAAAGAGGATAAAATTACAACATGTAGACAAGTTCATGGATAGGAAAGGTTTAGAGAATGTGGGCCAAATGTAGGTAAGTAGGACTTGGTGAAGAGGCATTGATTGTGTGGATAGTCAGAGGCTTTTTCCCCAGGCCTGAAATGGCCGGCACAAGATGGCATAGTTTTAAGGTGCTTGGAAGTAGGTACAGAGGAGACGTCAGGGGTAATTTTTTTTTACGCAGTGGTGAGTACATGAAATGGGCTGCTGGCGGCAGTAGTGGAGGTGGAAGCGATAGGGTCTTTTAAGAGACTCCTGGATGGATAATGGAGCTTAGAAAAATAGAGGGCTATGGGTAAGCCTGGGTAATTTCTAAGGTAAGGCCATGTTCGGCACAGCTTTGTGGGCTGAAGGGCCTGTATTGTGCTGTAGGTTTTCTATGTTTCCAGGATTTGGGTTGGCATGAACAGACTGGGCTGAAGCGTCTAACCCCTGTTGTATGACTATGGATAAATGCACTGAAACCTTGGAGAGCTGGAAGGATGAGGAAACTGAAGGAATGAAGATGATAATTATTACCAGTCCAATGGTAATTGACAGCAAGCTGATGAACGAGTGGAAGAGGGTGCAAGACAGCTACCACTAGCCATGTGCACCTGCAGAAGAGGGATGTTTTGAGTGAGTTTCTAGGTTGCCTGATGATGGTGTTGCAGGTACTGGCACTAATTGTTGTTCTTTGGTTCAGTTCAAGGGACGTGCTGAAAATGCTGAGGCTGTCTGTTGTGTTTCCGATGGGTGTGCTGCTTTTCAGGACCATGGCCTGGACGTCCTCTGGAAGCTCGCACGCACAGCTCGTCGAGAACCTGAGAAGTGAGTAACTCCTGCTCTGGCGAGCTGGATCTGCTCGTTAGTATTGTGTGGGTAAACCCATCAGGTCAGGTGACATGTGGAGAGAGTGCGTTGGGTAAGGACCCCCAGACCCAGGGCATGGCCTCTTCTCACTGTTACCATCAGGAAGGAGGTACAGAAGCCTGAAGGCACACACTCAGTGATTCAGGAACAGCTTCTTCCCCTCTCCCATCCAATTCCTAAATGGACATTGAACCCATGAGCACTACGTCACATTTTTAATATTATTTCTGTTTTGCATTATTTTGAATCTATACAGACACACTTATATTATCATGCATTGAACTGCTGCTGCTAAGTTAGCAAATTTCAAGACATGCTGCTGATAATGAACCTGGTTCTGATTCTAAAAGCCATAGTGCTTCCGTAGCGAGTGTTTGATACACCTGGGTGAAGGGGAAAGGCAAAGAAACTCTCAGGCTGTGGGGCTCATATGGCCCATGTGACTTAGAGATTTTCTTGCATCCATCTCCTGACTTGTGCTTTTCAATAACCTTTCCACAGAGTTGCTTTCAGTGTTCTTTTGTCTTTGTGGTGTAGTTTTTGCCAGGATACTGACTCACCAGCAGTTGGACCTTCCAGATACAGGTGTATTTTACTACAATTAATTGAAACACCTTGACTGGACACGGTGATTTCCATTTAACTAATTATGTGACTTCTAAAACCATTTGGCTGCCCCAGTGATGATTTGGTGTGTCAGTTTAAAGGGGTTGAATACTTATGCAGTCAATTATTTTGTGTTTATATTTGTATATTAATTTAGATCAATTTATAGAGATCTATTTTCACTTTGAAACAAAAGTCTTTTTCTGTTGATCGCTGTCAAAAAAGCCAAATTAAATCCACTGTGATTCAATGTTGTAAAACAATAAAACATGAAAACTTACAAGGGGGTGGGGTGAATACTTTTAAAAGGTACTGTATATCTGACGTTAGCTTCTCCTTCTCAAATTTCAGGGTGAATTTGATCTTACTATGATCACTCGCACTAAGAGTTCCTTTACCTTAAGCTCTCTAATCAATTCCGGTTCATTGCACAACACCCAATCCAGAATAGCTGGTCCTCTAGAGGGCTCAACCACGAGCTGCTTGAAAAAGTCATTTCGTAGGCATTCTAGATACTTCCCCTCCTGAAATCCAGCACCAACCTGATTTTCCCGATCTGCCTAATCCCTAATGACAATTGTAACATTCCCCTTTTTAGTATACATTTTCTGCGTCCCGTAGACCACATCCTTACTACTGTTGGGGGTCTGTGTACAACTCCCATCAGGGTCTTTTTACCCTTGCAGTTCCTTAGCTCTTTCCACAATGATTCAACACTCTCTGACCCTAGGTCACCTCTTTCTAATGATGTGATTTCATTTTTTACCAGAAAGCAGCACCACCCCCTCTGCCTTCCTGCCTGTCCTTTCCATACCATGTGTATTCTTGGACATTAAGCTCCCTGTTGTAATCTTTCAGATATGATTCAGTGATGCCTGCAACATCATATCTGCCAATCTGCAACAGTGCTGCAAGTTCATCCACCCTTTTCCATATACTGCACACTTTCAGATATAACATCTTCGGTCCTGAATTCACCCTTTTTGACTTTATCTCCTTTTATGTTGCAACTCATCCTCGCTACACATTGCCTGTTTGTAAACCAGTTACCCCACCTTCGGCTCTAGTATCAGCCTTTCCTACGATACTTGTGTAACCCCCTGGGTCGCCTCAGGCTCGCTCAGCTCGTTCTCGTCTAGGGGGAGCAGCCTTCGGCCCCGCCAAACTGGGTAATCAGCTGGTGTGGATGCTGTGTGATGTCCCCGCCTCGCCCAAAAACAGACAGTACACCATATGCGATTAAATGAGTACAATTTATAAAGGTTACTATAACTAAGTGATTAATAACGATACAGTATATATGAAGAGAAAATTAAAGAAAAGGCGCCAAACTTATCAAAGTCCAAACCACTACGTGCACAGCCGTTGGAGCTCAATTTCTGAAGTCTTCTGGCCACCATTTGATCCCCTCCGAACTCCTCGACTCGCAGCTCAGGACCCTCCGAACTCCTCGACTCTCCAAACAGCTCAGGACCCTCCGAGTGGTCAACCAAGCACATCTAGCTTCATCCCCCCCCCCCTCCTCGGAGAATCTCCCGGCCTCGGACCCCCCTTTGGGGTCCGATCCTCGCCCAGCTTAGAGCATTGCGTCCTCTCTCTCGACCCCCTCGCGCCGATCTGCCCAAAAGCCCGTCAACAAAAGCTTACAGACTCAGAAGAAAGAACATTAATCCCCATTTGGTTTACAAAGGAATACCATTCTCGTTATCAGTAAATTAGCATTCCTGCTAGTTAACAAAAAAGAAGAAACCCTCTTTACACTTGTATGAAAGTATAAGCAGCTCAGGACACTGGTCACACCGTGCTCAACCTTTTAGTTCCTGACTTTGAGGTCTTACCAGCTTCTGTCTCCACAACCTCTCCACTAACTGTTCTGGCACTCTGGTTCCCATCCCCTGCAGCTCTAGTTTAAACTTCACCATGCAGTATTAACAAACTTTCCCGCTAGGGTATTAGTCTCCCTGTAGTTCAGGTGCAAACTCTACTTTCTGTACAGGTCCCATCTTCCTGGGAAGAGGGCCCAATGATCCAAGTATCTTATACCCTCCCTCCTACACCAACTCCTTAGCCAAGTATTAAACTGTATAATCTTCCTTGTTCTGGCCGCACTAGAATGCGGCACTGGTAGCAATCCTGAGATTGCAGCTGTGGTGGTCCAGGCCTTTAACTTGGCACCTAAACTCCCTGTGCAGAACCTCGTCACTCGTTCTCCCCGTGTCATTGGTACCTACATGGACCATGACTTACGACTGTTCACCCTCCCACTTAAGAATGCCATCCATAAAGATAATGTTGTCACATCAGTACACTGAACATTGTACAGAGTAAAACAATAACAGAATGCAGAATAAAAGTTTACGATTACGGAGGAAGTCCGGTGCATGTAAACAGTGAGGTGCAAAGCCATAATGAGGTAGACTCTGGGATCGAGAGTCCATTTTTCATTCAGTGGATAGAAGCTGTCCTTGAGCCTAGAATTATCTGCTTTGGTATGCTCTGCCCGATCCAAGGGTGAAGAAGAGATGATGTCTAGGGTGGGTGGGGTACTGAGGCAGTGAAAAGTGTAGACAGAATCCCTGGTGGAGAAGATGTACAACACTGCAATTCCTTGTGGTCTTGGGCTGCGCTAAGTCCTCATGCATTCAGATAGGATTTTTTTTAACCAAAGTTCAAAATAAATTTATTACCAAGATACATATTTCTGAGGCCTCTGTCGGTCAGAGTTGACTATGGATATTGTCTCCTAGCTGTCTAGATACGCAAGCCAGTGCAGTACGATATTGAGAGCGAGCTGTTGCCCGTGTAGCAGGCTCCCCCCTCCATGCATCAGATGAACCCAAAGGAACAGCAGAGACCGATGCAGTTTGGTACCAGTGGTGTCACAGGAGTTGCCAGTCAGCGTTCAACTCAATGCCTTTGGGACTCCAGCTGCCAATTTTTTCCTTGGGGTTTACTCCCAAAGCCTTCCCCATGATGGATGTAGCTGCAAGGCAGCAGAGGTTTGAGATCAGAGTTTTCCTTCTCCTAGATGAGCTGCCGACCACAGCTGATAAGCCCCATCCCCCCGAAGCAACTGGTTTTAAGCCGCCAGTAACCTGCCTTTGCCCCTTCTCCTGTGGGTAGAAGTTTTTCTGCTGGGCTTAATGGCTGAGCCAGACATGAAGGCCGGGAGCTGGACTTGGTTTGAGGCACACGCCAGTGGGAGCATTCAATAGGTAGTGGGAGCTTGTCCCCATTAACACCCCCCTTCCACCCCCACCAGCTGTAACGATCTTAAGGAACCAAGAAGTCAAAGTATGTAGATGTATTAATATACAACCCTGAAATTCATTTTCTTGCAGACCTACTTGTACTCAATAAACCCATAAGGGAATAATAACCATAGCAGAATCAATGAAAGACCACGCCAGCTTGGGGGTTCAACCAATGAACAGAAGAGAACAAACTACGTAGCCCACAGAAGGTCGCCATGGTTCACCGGTGCCATCTTGCATTGATTAAAAGTTGGTGAGGTTCAAATGGAATGTATCAAATTTCTTCAGCTTCCTGAGGAAGTACTGGTGCTGGCAAGCTTCTGTGGTGTCTATGTGGCTGGACCAGAACAGACGACTGGTGAAGCTCATACCTCGGAACTTTCAACCCTCTTGACCTCAGCACCTTTGATTTAAACACCCACCTCCTGTTGCTTTTTTGTTTTTCTGACATCGACATCAGTCCTGCTCACTATTATTTGTGATTCAACTCGCGACATCTGCAAAGTTTGAGGTGGAATTGGCGCAGATTCTGGCCACACAGTTGTGACTGGTAAAGGAGTAGAGTAGGGGGTTGAAGACTCAGCCTTGTGGGCATCAGTGTTGAGGGTAATTGTGGTTATCAGACAGAAAGCAAAGAGTGTAAATAAATAGATCTTTCTCAAGTTGACTCATGGGGTCTGAATGCGGGTGTTTCCAACCTTTTCTTATGCCATGGATCGAGGGGTCCATAGACCTCAGATTGGGAGCCCTTGTCCTGATGATGGTGGGCCAAGTGTGATTGTGAGTGGGGAGGGGGATGGTGGTGTGGGACAAGCTGTGTAAGTGACTGAGAACATGGCACATGAAAAAAGGGCACAGAAAACTAAAATTCAGAGTATTTCTAAAATTATTTGTAATATTGATTAAAACTCAAACTACTAGAGGAACTCAGCTTCTGTGCAGACAAAGAATTGTTTACTTTTCCAGTTTATATTCTGTACCGGGCATGAAAATGTAGAGAGGAAAGCCTTATCTTGAAAACAGATGCAATGGTGTTGAGGAAACTGAGAGAGTATTGATGTTGGCTGGGACCTGGAGGTTCTTGTCACCGAAGGCCAACACGAAGGCACAGTATGTGACAGGAAGACAAGCGGTATGTTGGCTACAGGAGTATATTTGTGTGTCACTATAAGACTCAGTACAATTCTACAGGGCATCTGGTCTATAGGACATACTTTTGCTCTTCTAAACTATAAAAGGAACAGGCCTGCCTCAAGAGACTGCAATAGAGATTCACTAGGTCAGACCCAGGAGAAGCATGCGAGTGGACTGGGACTCTAAGCTCCAGACTTCAGAAGAACAAGAGGATATCTCATTGAAATTAGAAAATTCTTACAATGATTGACAAGTTGGATGTAGCAAGGGTGAAGTGAATAGAACCAGGGGCATAGGCTCCGAATAGGGTAGAGGTGATGAGCAAATATCTTCACCCAGAATGTCCTGAATCTTTGGAATTCGTACCCAGCAGGGGTGTTATTGAAGGTGGAAATTGAGAGTGCATCAAAAATGCCAATCATACGGTTGAACTGCTCCTGATGAGTATTTTCTACAGGCCAAGTTAGATGAGATTGCCAGAGGTATTCTGTGGTGCCAGAGAGGGGGGCTAATTGCTTCCAGCTCTGGGTAAGAGTGTCAGGCTGATGGACAATGCTCACTCAGACTGTTGCATCTTGTGTCTCGGACTGTGAGAGGCTTGGGGGAGGGGTGCAAGAAACAAACATCTTTACTATGGACTGCCTGAGCCAAAAGCACATCCTATTCTGCCAAGTCTCTGCTAAACTGCAGTTTTTGTTGCCTGCAGGAAATGGTGTCATTCATTCTGAGCGAGTGTTCAGGACAATGATGGCCACAAACCGAGCCCATTACTCCAAAACCTCTCCCTTCATGGATTCTCCACAGAGTATAGGTGAGTCCCTAACAAAACCAGACGGTGGGAAGTTATGAGAACTGGGGTTGTACCTTGGGATATCAGACCTGCACCCAAACATTCCTCACTCGCTCCACTCCACTCCCCTCGCTCGCACCATTCCACTCCCCTCCCCTCACTCCACACTCCATTTCCCATCCCTCGCTCCACCCTCCCTATCTCCACTTCTATTCCACTCCCTTGCTCCCTCCCTCTCTCCCTCACACCCTTCCCTCTCCCTGGGATTCCACCTTGGGCTGTAGGTAGGAGATGTGTGGATGGAATGGAGGGGTTGGTCAGCTGCCCCACTCCCCTAGCCCCCAATGGGTTTCTGTTCATGTCTCCGAACACTCGCCATGCTTTGTCACAGTAGCCCGTGTGTGTGAGATTACTACATCATGTTGTGTGTGTCTGACTGTACAGTATCTACAGGCTGTTGTCAGGGAAGTAGATCTTCTTGTCATATCTCCCTTTTTATTTCTCTAGGTTACCAGGCAACCATCTCTGCACCTCACATGGTAAGTGATGGACAAAAATCAGTACGGACGTACATATCCTTGTTGGACCCATATACTGCCCACGGGTCTGAAACAGTTGCTGAGGGAAGGGAGTGTCTCGCTCAGCAAGTGGGCATGACAGGGGGTTGGGCTGATTCTTCACTCAGCCCTCTCAACTCTCCAGGCAAGAGACACACCAGGCTGGGCATGCACATTCCGCTCGTGGTGCACGCATTGTTAAAATGCTGGGTCTACAAGTGTCTTTGGGCTTTACCGAGATGCATAGAGCCATATCCACTACTGTTTGTAGCATTTACCTTTTAAGGGCATTGTGTGTTTCCATACCAGGCCGTGATACAACCAGTCATTATACTCTCCACCACAAATCAATAGAAATTTGTCAATGTTTTAGATATCATGCCAAATCTTTGCAAAGCCCTAAGGAAGTAAAGGAGCTGCCATACTTGCTTTGTAATGGCACATGCGTGCTGGGCCCAGGACAGGCTCTCTGAAATGATAACCGAGCAATTTAAAGTTAACATAAGATCATAAGACATAGGAGCAGGAGTTGGGCATCTAGCCCCATCGTCCTTTTTCTACTATTCAGTAAGAAAATGGCTGATTTGGCTGTGGACTTAGCTCTACCTGCCTTTTTCCCATTACCTTTAATTACCCTGCTATGCAAAAATCTATCTAACTGTGTCTTAAATACTGTATATTTAATGAAGTAATCTCTGCTGCTTCCCTAGGCAGAAAATTACCCAGGTTTACTACTCTGTGGGAAGAGCAGTTTCTCCTTATCTCTGACCCAATCTTGATGCTATGTCCTCTAATTCCAGTCTTTCTTACTAGTGGAAACAACATTCCTGTCTCTGTCATGTATGTTTCTATATGATCCGTTCTCATTCTTCTGAACTCCAGCAAATATAGTCCCAGGTGATACAATCTCTCCTCAGGCTAACCTCACCATCTCTGGAATCAATGTCTGCACACCTCCAAAGCTGGTATATTTTACTTCAGTAAGGAAATCATGCCCTCTAGCATCAAAGGCCAGCATTCCATTGTCTTCCTGATAACCTGTTTCATGTATAAACCAACCTTTTGTGATTCATGCACAAGCACTCCCAAGTTCTTCTGCACAACAGCATGCTGCAATTGTTCACCATTTAAATCAGAATCTGATCTTTTATTTTTACTTCCAAAGTGGCTGACCTCATATTTCCCACCATTGTACTCCATCTGCCAGACCCTCACTTACTCATTAAACCATC
This sequence comes from Hypanus sabinus, assembly GCF_030144855.1. NCBI lineage: Eukaryota > Metazoa > Chordata > Chondrichthyes > Myliobatiformes > Dasyatidae > Hypanus > Hypanus sabinus. Next base: position 114,718,685 of record NC_082707.1, read on the forward strand.
TGTCTGCAGACTCTCCACATCCTCTGCATAATTTGTTTTTCTCCCCACTCAATTCCCTCTTCTAAATCATTAAGGTATGTTAGGAACTGTTACGGGTCCAACAACGACCCTTGTTACATTCCTCTCACCAACCACAGAAATACCCATTTATCCCAACTATCTGCCTTCTAATCATCTACCCATGCTAATATATTATTCCCAACCCCATGCATCCTTACTTAAGGATGTGTCATTTATGCGGCACCTTATTGAATGCCTTCTAAAAATCCAAAGAATATAATATCTACCTGTTCCTCTCTATCCACTGTGCTCAATAGATCTTCAAAGAACTCCAGTAAGTTTATTAAACAGGACCTGCCCTTCATGAATCCATGCTGCGTCTGCCTGATGGAACCACTTCTATTGAGAAATCTTGCATATTTCTTCCTTAACGAGAGTTTCAAGAATTTTTCCTACTACATATGTTCTGCTAACTGGCCTATCATTATTTGCCTTTTGCTTGTATCCATTTTTTAAACAGTGGTATGACATTTACTGTCTTCTTATCTGCTAGGACCAGTCCAGAGTCCAGAGAATTTTGGCAAATTATCACAAATGTGTTTATCATCACATTCTTGAACAAAAGGGGATAACTACACTCACTTGCCCATCCACTGAGATGTTCCCACAACTAATGACCCCACTTTAAGGACTCTTTGTCTTGTCTCAGTTCTGATTATTTATTGATATTTGCATTTGCGCAGTTTATTGTCTTCTGGACTCTGGTTGATTTCTCATTAATCCTATTGTAGGTTTCAGTAGGTACATTTAATGGCAGAGAAATGTATACAATATACATACTGAAATTTCTTTGCAAACATCCGCGAAAACAGAGGAGTGCCTTAAGAATGAATGACAGTTAAATATTAGAACCCCAAAGCCCCCCCAGCTCCCCCTCCCATGCATAAGCAGCAGCAAAGCAACGATCCCCTCCACCAGCAAAAAAAAACATTGGCACCCCCCACCGAGCACTCAAGCGATGAGCAAAGCATCAATAAAGACACAGACTTGCAGTACCCCAAAGACTACTCATTCACCCGGTATTCGACACACCACAGGCTCTCTCTCTCACTAATAAGGGGAAAAGAGGTGTCGCCCTTTCACAGCGAGAGGGTAGACATAAGAAACAACTGGCTGATTTGCGATGTTAAAAGTCTGTTGCGTCTCTGGGCACACAGCCAGCGGACAGCTCACTGCTTTCGATCACGATGCACCCACCTCGAGCCCGCCCGCCTCCGGAGCCACGAAATCCCGGAACCCTGAAGACACGCTAGTCTTCTAGGCGTTGTCCTTGGCATATCGGATAATAGGCAGTCATAAGACCCTGACAGCGGATCCTATTCCTGCAAAGAACCGAAGTCAGCGTGTAACTCCAGCTCAGGGTCTTCAGAAAACCTTGAAAGGGAAAAACAGAGGTATTAAAGATAGAAATGGAGCTGTTTCCGAAGATGCAAGCAATGAGGTTGCTATTATCCCTCCTAAGCTCCTATAGTTGCTGTTCTGTAGATTTGCTGAGTATGCCCGTAGGAAGATGAATATCAGGGTTGTATGTTGTATGTACTTTGATAATAAAATTTACTTTGAACTTTGAGCTTTATTATTACTTCTGCCGTTTATTTCAATATCCTGGGATGCATCCCATCAGAACCAGGGAATTTGTCTACCTTTAGGCCTACTAGTCTGGTCATCACTACCTCCTTAGTGACAACGATTGTTTCTAGGTCCTCATCTTCCTTTGCATCTATAATATCTCGCTTTGGCATGTTAGGCATGCCCTCCAACGTAAAAACCAACACAAGATAGTCATTCAAGGGCTAAAAATATAGGTTAGAACTCTTGGGTCTGCAACTACCATGGTTTAATATGTTTTGAATCTATAGTACAGAACTGTTCTGATAACTAGGGATCTGTACTAATCTGTTGCAAGTTAACCTACAAGTGTAACTTCTGTGATTTCAACCAACAGCATTTTTGGTTTCAAATTGCTAACATAAAGTATAAAACAGAGGTGAGAGAAAATATCGGAACACTGGAAAACAATGCTGGGGAGATAGTAATGAGGGACAAGGAAATGGCTGATGAACTGAATAAGTATTTTATATCAGTCTTCACTATGGAATACACTAGCAGTATGCTGGAAGTTCCTGCTGTCAGGGACATCAAATGTGTGAAGTGAGAAGGTTCTTGGGGAAACTGAAAGGTCTGAAGGTAGAAAAGTCACAAGATGGAGTACACCCCAGAGTTCCGAAAGAGGAGGCGGAAGAGATCATGGAGGCATTAGTAATGATCTTTTAAGAATCATGGATTTATGGAATTCGTTGCCACATACAGCAGTGAAGGCCCAATCATTGAAGGTTTTTAAGGAGGTGATTGACAGGTATCTAATTAGTCAGGGTATCAAGGGATATGGGAAAAAAGCCGGAAATTGGAACTAGACAGGAGAATAGTTTAGCTCATGGTGGAGTGGTGGAGCAGACTCGATGGGCTGAATGGCCTACTTCTGCTCCTTTGTCTTGTGATCTTGTGAATCATTAGATTCTGGAATGGTTCTGGGGGAATGGAAAATTGCAAATGCCACTCCAAGAAGGGATCGAGGCAGAAGAAAGGAAACTATAGGCGAGTTAATCTGACCTCAGTGTTTGGGAAGATGTTGGAGTCGATGGTTAAAGATGAGGTCCCAGGACACTTGGAGGCACATGATAAGGTAGGCCGTTGTCAGCATGGTTTCTACAAAGGAAAACCTTGCCTGCCAAATCTGTTGGAGTTGTTTGAAGAAATAACACGCAGGATAGACAAAGGAGAATTGGTTGTTGTGTTCTTGGATTTTCAGCAGGTCTTTTACAAGGTGCTACACATGAGCCTGTTTAACAAGCTACAAGTCCATGGTATTACAAGAAAGATTCTGGCATGGATAAAGCAGTGGCTGATTGACAGGAGGCAAAGTGGGAATAAAGAGAACCTTTTCTGACTTGCAGCCATGATTAGTGCTGTTCCACAGGGGCCTGTGTTGGGACCGATTCTTTTTAATTAAATGTCAATGATTTGAGTGATGGAATTGATGGCTTTGTTGCAAAGTCTGCAAGGTAAGTCCAGACAAGTCAGGAAAGGAACGGGGGTATATGGGCTGAGTGCAGGTCGGTGGGACTAAGTGAGAGTAAGCGTTCAGCACGGACTAGAAGGGCCGAGATGGCCTGTTTCCGTGCTGTAATTGTTATATGGTTATAAGTCACTTTTTATTGTCATTTTGACCATAACTGCTGGTACAGTACACAGTAAAAACGAGACATTTTTCAGGACCATGGTGCTACATGAAACAGTACATAAACTAGACTGAACTACATAAAAACAACACAGAAAAAAACTACACTAGACTATAGACCTACCCAGGACTGCATAAAGTGCACAAAACTGTGCAGGCATTACAATAAATAATAAACAAGACAGGTGGAGCGGTGGATAGTTTTGAGGAAGTAGAGAGGCTACAGAAGGGTAGATTAGAAGAATGGACAAATGGTAGATGGAACACAATGTCAGGAAGTATATGGTCATGCATTTTGGTGTAAGAAATGAAAGGGTTGACTGTTCTGTAAATGGAGAGAAAATACAAAGGGACTTGGGAGGCCTTGTGCAGGATTCCTTAAAGGTTAATTTGCAGGTTGAGTCAGTGGTGAGGAAGGCAAATGTGGTGTTAACATACATTTCAAGAGGACTAGAATATAAAAGCAAGGATGTGATGTTGAGACTTTATAAAGCACTGATGAAGCCTCACATGGAGTATTATGTGCAGATTTGGGCCCCTCAGAAAAGATGTGTTGAAACTGGAGAAGGTTCAAAGTAGATTCATGAAAATTATTCACGCATTGAGTGGATTGTCATAAGAGTGTTTGATGGCTCTGGGTCTGTATTCACTAGAATTCAGAAGAAGGAGGGGTGACCTCATTGAAACCTCTCAGATGGTGAAAGGCCTTGATAGAGTGGATGTGGAGTGGATGTTTCCTATGGTGGGAGAGTCTAAGACCAGAGGATACAGCCTCAGAATAGAGGAGCATCCTTTTAGAACAGAGATGAGGAGAATTTCTTTAGCCAGAGAATGGTGAATTGGTGGAACTCCTTGTCATAGGCAGCTGTGGAAACCAAATCTTTATGTATATTTAAGGCAGTGGTTGATAAATTCTTGACTGGTCAGGGCAGGAATGGATACGGGGAGAAGGCAGGAGATTGGGGCAGAGAGAAAAATTGGATCAGCCATGATGAAATGGTGGAGCAGACTCGATGGGCCAAATGGCCTAATTGTGTCCCTATATCTTATGGTCTAACAGTTGTCAGGAACGGAACCCTCATGTAATCCATGGAATGTACTGTGCTCAGGTACAAAGATACCCAGGTTTCTTTAGACATCAACATTCCTCTTTCAAACTAGTTGCCACCACAGTAAGCTTGCACATAAGCTTGTACCTTCCACACTGAGATCTGTTCTGTTGCTAAAATGAAATCAAATTGATGTAGAAGATGTAGAATCATTGTCAGTTAAGGACCTGCAAGGGTAAAAAGACCCTGATGGGAATTATAGACAGGCCTCTGAATTGTAGCAAGGATGTGAGATACAAATGACAACACAAGATAGAAAATGCATGTCAAGAGACAATGTTATGACATTCATGGGGGATTTTGAGATTGAGAAAATCGGATTGGTGCTGATTTTGGATCCAAAGAGAGAGAATTTGTAAAATGCTGATGAGGTGGCATTTTAGAGCAGCTTGTGGTTGAGCCCACCAGGGCATCAGCTATTCTACGTTGTGTGTTTATAGTGAAATGGATTTGAGGTTAAGGTAAAGGAACCCTTCGGAAGCAGTGATCATAATATGATAGAATTCACCTTGCAATTTGAAAGGGAGAGGCTAAAGTCAGATTTATCAGTTTTATAGTGGAGTAAAGGGAACTACAGAGGCATGAGAGGAGCTGGCCAAAGTTGTTTGGAAGTGGACACTAGTAAGGATGAAGGCAGAGCAGCAATGGCTGGAATTTCGAGGAGCAGTTTGGAAGGTGCAGGATAGATACTGTACATCCCAAAGAAGAGGTATTCCAAGGACACTGTGACACAACTGTGGCTGACAAAGGTTGTGTCAACAATTCTGCCAATATAAAAGCAAAACAGAGGGCTTATAATAGAGCAAAGTTCAGTGGAAAGTTAGCAGATTGGGAAACTTTCAAAAGCCAATAGAAGGCAGCTAAAAAAGCCATAAGGAACACAAGATGAAATATGAAAGTAAGCTAGCCAGTAATATGAAAGTGGATTTCAGATATATAAAGAATAAAAGAAAGATGAAAGTAGATATTGGACTGCTGGAAAATGATACAGGAGAGGTAGATTGGGAAACAAGGAAATGGCAGATGAAATGAATAAGTATCTTCACTGAGTAAGACACAAGCAGTATGCCATTAATTCAAGAGTGTCAGGGGACAGAAGTGAGTGCAGTTGCTATCACTAGGAGAAAGGTGCTTGGCAAGCTGGAAGGTCTGAAGGTGGATAAGTTACCTGAACCAGATGGACTACATCTGAGGGCTCTGAAAGATTGTGGAAGCATTAGTAATGATTATTCAAGAATCACTAGATTCTAGCATGGTTCTGGAGGACTGGAAAATTGTAAATGTCACTCCACTCTTCAAGACGGGAGGGTTGCAAAAGATAAGAAATTATAGGCCAGTTAGCCTCACCTCAGTGGTTGGGAAAGGGTTGGAGTCGATCGTTAAGGACAAGGTTTCAAGGTACTTGGAGGCACATGGTAAAAATGGGCCAAAGTCAGCATGGTTTCCTTAAAAGAAAACCTTGTCTGACAAATCTGCTGGAATTCTTTGAGGAAATAACAGCAGGTTAGACAAAGGAAAATCAGTGGATGTTGTGTACTTGGATTTTCAAAAGGTCTTTGACAAGGTGCCACGCAGGAGACTGCTTAGCAAGATAAGAGCCCATGGTATTACAGGGAAGGTTCTAGTGTGGATAGAGCATTAGCTGATTGGCAGATGGCAAAGAGTGGGAATAAAGAGAGTCTTTTCTGGTTGCCCCCAGGTGACTAGTGGTGTTCTGCAGGGGTTGGTATTGGGACCGACTCTTTTTACATTGACTTGAATGAGGGAGTTAATGACTCTGTGGCCAAGTTTGCGGACGATACAAACATTGGTGGAAGGGCAGGTAGTGTTGAGGAAGCAGGGAGGCTGTAGATGGACTTACACAGATTAGGAAAATGGGCAAAGTGGCAGGTGGAATGTGGTGTTGGGAAGCATATGTTTATGCACTGGTGAGGCCTCACTTGGAGTATTGTGAGCAGTTTTTGGTCCCTTATCTAAGAAATTATGTGTTGACATTGCAGAGTGTTCAAAGAAAATTAACGTGAATGATTCTGGGATTGAAAGGCTTATCGTATGAGGAGTGTTTTGTGGCTCTGGGCCTGTACTCACTGGAAATTAGAAGAATGACACGGGAGGGGATCTCATTGAAACCTATTGAATTTTGAAAGACCTAGTTAGAGTGGATGCAGAGAGGATGTTTCCTATAGCAGGGGAGTCTACGACCAGAAGGCAGAACCTCAGAGTAGACAGACGGTCATTTATAATGGAGATAAGGAGCAATTTCTTTAGCCAGAGGGTGGTGAATCTGTGAAATTTGTTGCCACAGCCGAATTTAAGAGATTACAGTTATCGCTATCTTGGAAGACTATGAGAAGTATACCATCAGGTCCTTGGGATTTACTGCTTTCAGTCTCTAATTATATCTCAACATTAATTTGTTTTCTTCAAATTGTGCACCAACTCCATGGTCCCTTGTTGTTTAAAAGATGTTTTTTTATGTATCTTCCAGAAAAAATATTGCTTCATTGCTCTGCCACGCCTCCTTCCCATCTCAAATCCACCGGCCTATGTCTGAAAGGGATCCCATAATTTCCCTCATTTGCCTATTCCTTTCCACGCACCAGCAGAAGCTGTTATTGTCTGCTTTTAAGTTTTCCCTTAAGTTGCTCTCAATTTTTTTTCCCTCTTTATATCAATTTTCTGGTCAACTTATGCTGAATTCTTACTGTTTCAGGCATTTTTTTCTTTGATTTTTCCTTAGATTTAAAATGAGCTTTCTCCTGAAGTCCGTCCATTTGCTGAGCTTTCCTCCGCCTGTGAGGTGCTGAGGGATGGCACGCACGCCTGGGGTGGGGAGGAGGGTGGGTGTCAGTGTCACTCTGACCCTTCTGCTCTGCTGCCCCCTAGGACTGATCCAGGCTGCAGCGGTGCTGGGGGAGGGGAGTATCTGAAGCGTGCAACACAGATTTACTGAGGGCAGCAAGGTGATTGATCCTTCACTCTAAAGAATTACTTCCTCTCTTATCCACTCTCCAGGATGCTAACAGATCCCACTAATCTTACACGGCCTCTTGGGATTTATGTGTTGCTAGATTGCGGTATCATAGAAAATCTACAGTGGATGAGGCTGTTTGGCACATAGTACCCGTGCTGGTCAGTGAGAAGCTATCCCACCTTCTGGCACTGGGCCCATGGCCCTGCAGGTCACAGCTCCTCAGGCACTGTGGGTTTCTGCTAGTTCCACCTGCTCTAGAGCCCCACCACCGTGGACAGCTGCCATGGCCGCCAATGCCAGAGGTCAGTGTGTGCTCTCTGACCCTAGTTCTAAAACAAGGAGAGCCCCAGCAATGGCTGTCTCTCTTCATGACCCTTCCGTGTTCTCTCCCTGTTCCCAGCATGCCCATGCCCTGGAACGCCTGAAGGACCATTTGTATGAGGGGGCCCGAGCTCTGGACGTGGGGTCAGGGAGCGGTTACTTGGCAGCATGCATGGCTCGGATGGTGAGTAAAGGCCTTTGACCACAAAACCACAGTCATCGCTGGTCTGGGTCCTCTGGCCCTGCTTCTGTTAACACCAGCAACAGATGCAGGAAAAGTAAAAGTAGTATTTCAAGTCAAAGGCTCTTCAGTAGACCTGGGGAGGAAAGGAAAGGGGCTTGTTCATCTACGGGGAGCACTGGAGGCTCTTATAAACTACAACTAGGGTGACCCTGGGGATACGGTGTAAATCCGGTCAGTGAGAGACTGGGAGCAGTGGAGAATGAAAACATGAACAAAAGATCATAGATGGAGAATTGTGAAAAGCAGAGTAGGAAGATAGGCCCAGCACTTCAGATTGGGCATGGCCTGTACTCCCCAAAAGAGCAAGCTGAGCCAATATGACAGATGGACAACTCATAAAGCTGAATAGAAATCAAGTAGGCTGAAACTCTCCCCCCTCTGGGAGTTGAGGATGTGCCCAGCCTGGCCTGTTGTGCCTGTCTTCCTGCTCTGTGATTCACATGTTCACAGTCTTTGTCCATGTTCTCACAGTCCAATCACTCACTAACAGATAACCCCGTTCACAGCTGATCCCAGTTTTACCTCATCAGAACCATCACACGTTTTGCAGCTGAACAAGGTTCTTTTCTCTCCTTCCCAGCTCTATTTTTATTATTTTAGATTTTCAGCATATTGACTGTTTTTGATTTTTACCTCTTTGTCATTAACTTTGGGAAACTTTCATTTGTTACTGGGATGATCCTTGGACGGACTGGCATAACGGAAGCACCGGATGGTCATATCTTCACACACGCCTCAGTGCCCAGTTCACTGGGTGTATAGTCCAGTTGCAGCTCCAAGGAGAGCGAAAGGAACTGGCCTCACTCTGATCAGTGGGGTCTTTCAGGGGAGGAGTGGATCAAGGTTAACTCTAGTTCGGGCAGGTGGTCTGTCAGTGTCTTCTGGTTATGGGGGTGATGTGTGGAATGGAGCTGTGGGGGAGTGATTTAAGGACTGATGGGGTGGGTGTGTACCATGGAGACAGCATCTCAGAATGGGTGTGTGAGGGTGTGACAAGGGGGTGGGATGTGGCTGTGTACTGGAGTGGGGTTGTGACAGAGTGAGTGTCTTGTCTCTGTATCAATGGGACTGACAACGGTGAGTGAGAGGGCCCCTCAGGGTGGCTGTGCGGTGTAAGGCAGAAGGGTCAAGGGAGTGGTCCTTTTGACAGGACAGGTGCTCTGTGTACGGGGGTGGTGTGGGGATGCACGGTTCAGAGTGTGGTGGGACAGGGGACAGGGGACCCTTGGGGTTTTGGTTGGTTGGGACACGATAACATGGTACTCTACTGATGAAGACTTTTCTCTCTCTGTTGACAGGTGGGCCCCTCTGGGCTGGTCGTGGGAATCGATCACATCCCCCAACTGGTGGAACAATCCATCAGCAACATTCGGGTGGATGACCCGTCCCTGCTGGCCGCAGACAGGCTGAAGCTGATCGGTACTGAGGGAGGGGCTGGAGGGAGGGCGGGTGCTTGGCAAGGCCGCAGGGAGCGGAGAACTAGTGCCTCGTCCTCCTCCCTTACTGAGGCCTCCACTTTCCCTTCCAGTGGGAGATGGTCGCCTCGGATACGAGGAGGACGCGCCCTACGACGCCATTCATGTGGGCGCGGCTGCGGCCATTGTTCCTGAGGAGGTAAGACAGCTTGTCCGTCCTAACACTCTGCACTGGGCTGCAGGCCCAACCTGTACAGGCCATGAGAACACAGAGGGAGCTGGGGCTTTGTGCCGGGCTGCAGTGTGGGAAGTTGGGAGCTGTCAGCAGACAATCTTGGTTCATCTTCTCTGGCCATCATTATTCTTGCATTGGACTTTGCAGGAAACGAGGTCACTCCTTTCAATGGGTTGGATCTGGTTAAGTGGCCATTGCTGAATCTTCCAAATAACAATAGGACTGGGACTTGTCCCTTTCAAGCCTGTTTTACTGATTATGGCTTAATTCCTCTGTATGCCAAATCCCTGATCTTCAAAAGTTTATCCATCTCCTCTTAAACTTCCCCCCCCCCACCCCCGTGATCAACTTCCACAATACTGAGGTAGATAATTCGAGATATTCACCCCCTTCTGTGAGAAAGGAACGTTCCTGGCTGGCGATTGGTGAATCTTTGACTTCCTGACATGGTGAAATGCACTGCTTGCCTCCTCAGACCAGGTGTCGGTAGGGGAGATGGAATGGTATTCGGGAAGGTGGGAATAGTGAGGGTGTCCTGGGCCAGGACAAAGAGTCACAGAGCAGGGACAGACTTTGGGTAAGGGACAGAACCTCAGAGACTGGGGTTCTTGGTTGGAATCAGGTCATCAGCGTTGCTGTGGGTTCCAGTGAAATGGATATGGTAGGGAGTGTGTTAGCAGTGAGATCAGGTGCCAGGCTTGTGTTCAGCACCTGGGCTGTGCGGACAGATACCTGCGTCAGGTGAGTTCACTGCTTGCTCCAGTTCCCACTGAGGCAGCTGCCATGCTGGTGCTGAAGACCCTTCCTTGTTAGCAAGCTCTTCCATGCTCAATGACCGAAGACCTGCAGTGTATTTCAGGATAATGTGCGACTTGGTGTGAGAATATTCAGGTGGAACTGTCCTGGTCCTGGGTGGTAGAAGTGCTGATAAATGGATTAGCAATTCACAAACTGCTTCTTCAGTGCTTTGAATCTACCTCACAACAGAAGTCTTTAATGTTCTTAGAACTGTAGGAATGCTTTCTCATCACTCCCAGATAAATTATATCCCAGAGAGTTAAAAAAGATCAGGGAGGAAGTTGCAGAGACCCTGATGATGTTTCGGTCCTCTCTGGCTGCGGGAGTGGTACCAGAGATCAGAGTGGTTGTTGGTGTTGTCCCATTGTTCAATGGAGGAGGAATGGATGAACCAAATACTTACCGGCCAGTTAGTTTAACTAGTGGAGTCCATTCTTGAAGAGGCATACTTCACAGAAATGGGGCCCAAGACCTACTGAAGTCACTTAATCCCCATTTTTTATTCTCCATGTTCCTGTCAACTCTCTCCAGATTCTACCACTTTTCTACACACTGGGGGCAAGCCTAACAACCCACGTCTTTGGGACGTGGGAGGAAACCTGAGTGTGCAAACTGTCCACACGGACGATGACCGAGGTCAGGATTAACCCTGGGTCTTCGGCGCTTTGAGGCAGTGGCTCAAGCAGCTGTGTATTTTCACTCTGCTCTTCTAAGGGGAACAGATTTGGTATGTCGACAAATACACTCAGAGGTTTCTGTAGATGTACCGTGGAGAGCATTCGGACAGACTGTGTCACTATCTGGTACGGAGGGGCTACTGCACAGGACCAAAAGAAGCTGCAGAAGGTTGTAAATTTAGTCGGCTCCATCTTGGGTACTAGCCGACAATGTAGCCAGAACATCTTTGGGGAGTGGTGTCTCAGAAAGTCAGTGTCCATTATTAAGGAGCCCCATCACCCAGGGCATGCCCTTTCCTCACTGTTACCATTGGGTAGGAGGTATAGAAATTTGAAGGCACCTACTCAGCGATTCAGGAACAGCTTCTTCCCTTCTCCCACTGAACCTACCTCACTACCTCACTTTTTGCATGATTTCTAATCTATTCAAAATACGTATTTTGTAATTTATTTATTTATCTTCTATATTATGTATTGCATTGAACTGCTGCTGCTAAGTTAACAAATTTCACGACACATGCCGGTGATAATAAACCTGATTCTGATTCTGTAAACTTTCAGTCATTAAAGCACAAATTGATCAGCATTGGACAACATGGACCTGTTAGTGAAGGTCATGTCAAGTTGATCGCATTCTTTGAGGAAGCAAGTAGGATGCTCGCTGGGAGTGGTGCCTTTAATGCAGTCAATGTGGACAGAAGTAAAAAGAGTAACTGCTGAAAATACTGTGGTTCAGATAATATTGTTGAACAATTAACAGAGTAAAAATATTAGATCAATAGCTTCCCCACCATTGAGCACATATGCACAGAGTGCTGTCGTAGGAAAGCAGCATTCATCATCAGGGACCCCACCATCCAGGTCATGCTCTTCTCTTGTTGCTGGCATCAGGAAGAAGATACAGGAGCCTCAGGACCCACACCACCAGGTTCAGGAATGGTTATTACCCCTCAACCATCAGGCTCTTGAACCAGTAAGGACAACTTCACTTGCCCCATCACTGAACTGTTCTCACAACCAATAGACTCACTTTCAAGGACTCTTCATCTCATGTTCTCTATGTTTATTGTTTATTTATTTATTCTTGTTAATATTGCTTTCTTTATTTATTTGTGGTTTGTTGTCTTTTGCACACTGATTGAATGCCCGGGCTGGTGAGGTCTTTCATTGATTCTATTAAGGATATATGGAGTATGCCCTCAAGAAAATGAATCTTATGGTGGTATATGGTAACATATATGTATTTTGATAATAAATTTACTTTGAGTTTTCTATCAGAACTCTTTATAATGTATAATATGTAGATCTAAATGTAGGGGCATAATAAAAATTGGTACATTAATAGAGTTTTATATGGTAGAAATTTTGTTGGTCATCTGGCAGAAAGCTGGCCAATGGAATTTCACCCAGAGAAATGCGAGGTGACCCATTCAAAGAGGGACTATAGAGCAAGGGTTCTGTGTACGTCCACAGGTCCTGAAAGGTAACAGAGCAGGTCCACGTAGTGGTCAACGGGGAACATCCTCTCAGATTTTTTAAATCAGCCAATGTAAGAGCAGGAAGTTATTCTCAGACTGCATACAGTGCCAGGTGGGCCACCGCATGAGAAATCCATAAAGTTCTGGTAATGAGATTACAGGGGAAGTGTTGCTACACTGGCGAGGGTGCAGGTTTACGACCTCAGATACTCGAATCACCAGGGGTGTGTCCTCTCTCCACTGCTGTTCTCCCTCTACACCAATGACTGCACCTCCTCCAACCCCTATGTGAAGCTTTTGAAGTTTGCAGACGACACCACCATCATCGGACTCATCCAGAACAGTGATGAGTCTGCATATCGACAGCAGCTGGACCAACTGGTGCTCTGGTGCAGTCGGAACAATCTGGAGCTGAACACGCTCAAGATAAAGGAGATGATAGTGGATTTCAGGAGACATCCCCCCGTTATGTCCCCCCTCACAGTCCTCGGCAGCCCTGTGTCCACCGTGGAGAACTTCAGGTTCCTGGGAACCACCATCTCTCAGGATCTGAAGTGGGAGCAGAACATCAGCTCCATCCTGAAGAAGGCCCAGCAGCGGATGTACTTCCTGCGGCTCTTGAGGAAATATGGTCTGCCTCAGGAATTGCTGCTGCAGTTCTATACTGCAGTCATTGAGTCTGTCCTGTGCACCTCCATCACTGTGTGGTTTGGAGCCGCCACCAAGCAGGATAGAACCAGACTACAGCGCACAGTGAGGACAGCCGAGTGCATCATTGGAGCCTCCCTGCCCTCTATTGTGGACCTGTACTCTTCCAGGTTGAAGAAGAGGGCGGGGAACATCATAAAGGACTCCTTCCATCCTGCGCACGGACTGTTTGAACTGCTTCCGTCTGGTAGGCGCTTCAGATCCCTCCAGACTAAGACTAATAGGCACTGGAGAAGTTTTTTCCCCACTGCAGTCACTTTGCTGAACAGTTAACTGCTGGTTAACTGTCGGCTAGCTATTACTTGGATTGCACTACCTGTATGTATAATCTATATTTTCATTTATATTTATCATTATTATTGTTATGAGCAGAGAGACAACATCTGCCGGAAGTAAATTCCTTGTATGTGCACAGGTACTTGGCGATTAAAGTCTGATTCTGATTCTGACACTTAGCAGTTCTCTTTGGTGCACTATCAGTTACCCAGCTGCACAAATCCTTCCTGCCAGCACTTGATCTGTAGCTTTCTCTGTCTTGTCAATTTAATTTTGTTTGCATACTTCAATATTGTGAGGGTCTTTGTTTTCAGCTCATGCAGTATGTTCCAAGTTCTAATCACATCCTGGGTGAGAAATCTTCTTCCTCAGATAGCCGTCTAACCCTCGGCTCTGTACTTTAAACCCCTGGCCTCTGGTTTTAGGCAGGGATTGTTTTCTCTGGACCAGGAGACGCTGAGGGGAGACTTGACCTGGGTGTATAAAATAGATAGAGGGTCAGAAAGCAGGAGGCAGAGGGTTGAACGACCTGGTAGAAAGATCAAAGGGGAGATGAGGAGGAAGGTGTTTTCCCAGAGGGTGCAGGGATCTGGAACTCAGAAAGGATGTTGAGGCAGAGACCCTCAGCCTGTTTAGATGTGGAGTTGAAGAGCTGGGACCTGCAAGGATGCAGATACAGTGTTAGAAGTGAGGTTAAGCTGGGTCTCTTTTAATGAAATGGCCAGATGGCCTCCTGCACCCTAATTTTTCATGGTGCCAAGTGTGAAGGCAGTAGGGGTGGGGTCACAGCTCCTCCTCTTCTCTCCCCCACAGTTGTTGCAACAGCTGAAGCGTGGTGGTCGGCTAGTCATTCCTGTCGGTGGGAGAAACGGCCAGTTACTGGAGCAGTACGACAAGACGATGGATGGCAACATCACCCACATGCCTCTGATGGAAGTGATTTACGTGCCGCTGACTGACCGTGAGAGCCAGTGGAGTGGGTAGGTGAGCTGTCGGGAGAGATACAACGTGTCGGGTAAGGTTAGTGGTGTGAGTGTGTCTGTCTGCTGAGGGACGGCTCTGAATATGAGTGGGGGTGTCACAGGACCTGAAATGCACGTTGGTGATTGCTTACGTGGGTACGTTGTGGCCATGTGGAGAGGTATGGTTGGAACAGGGTGTTGAATACTGATCGCCCATGGTGGCGTACCTGTTGGTATGTGTGTGCAATGCACATCATGTTGGAAAGGCAGAGAGAATGCTTTGTTGGCAGGAGGTGCATGTGTAACCTTTGTAAAGGTGTGTCCCCTTCCCTGCCCATCACTAATTGTTCTCTGCCTTTCAACAGACGTGAACTGTGATGTCCCTACACCCGATCTTTAGCAAGGCAAGGACGGCTCGTGTGTTAAACTCACCCAATGCCTCAGGACGGACTTCTGACTCCCCATGGAAACGATGGAACATGGGCAACATCCGGGCTGGTGAAGGATACACATTTTCCATGAAGCGAAGCAGATTTAATGGGATAATCTGAATGTATTGGTGTGCAGTGTGGAATCGGGAATAAAGCGCCCTAGACAACTCTCAAACCGAATGTGTTGTCCTTTGGTCAGAGCAGTAAATGCTCCCTCCCCTAATCAGCCCCCATGTTGAAAGGGTTAACCTATTATGTGGTTTCAGTGCATGGAGGAACCTCAGCTAATGTGAGCCCATTTATTTTATCCAGAAGTTTCCAAGGAGGTCGTTACAAGGCTGGCCCATTGACAGAATAGGGTGTGAGAACTTGCTGTAGAGTCCCGATGTTTCAAATGATGAGACAGCTTTCCACGTATAGCAAATCAAACATAAAAAAGGATATTAAGGTAAAGGAACCCTTGGGATACATTGACCTAAATATGATAGAATTCACCTTGCAATTTAAGAGGAAGTAGCAAAAATTGGATATATTGGTATCACAGTTGAGTAAATGTAACTACAGAGCCATGAGAGAGGAGCTGGCCAAATTTGACTGGAAGGGGACCCCAGCAGGGATGATGGTCGGGCAGCAATGGCTGGAGTTTCTGCAGGCAATTTGGGAAGTGGAGGACAGGTACATCCCAAAGGTGAAGTCTTAAAGGAAGGATGATGCAACTGTGGCTGACAAGGGAAGTCAAACCATAAAAACAAAAGTAGTGGGAAGCTAGAGGATTGGGGAGATTTTAAATAAAATAACAGAAGGCAACTGAAAAAGCAATAAGGAGAGAAAAGATGAAATATAAAGATAAGCTAGCCAATAATATAAAAGATTATACCAAAAGTTTCAGATATATAAAGAGTAAAAGAGAGCAAAGGGAGAATATTGGACCACTGGACAATGAAGCTGGAGAAGTAGTAATGGGGAAACAAAAAAATAGAGGATGAACTGAACAAGTATTTTGTGGCAGTCTCTGTAGAAGACACCAGTAGCATGCCAGAAATGTGAATGTCAAGGGCAGAAGTGAGTGTAGTTGCTATCAATAAAGAGATGATTGGGACGCTGAAAGGTCTGGGGGTAGATGCATCGCCTTGACCAGATAGACTACACCTCAGGATTCTGAAAAAAGTAGCTGAAGAGATTGTGGAGGCAGTAGTAATCTTACTATGTATCACCCAACTCTGAAATGGTTCTGGAGGACTGAAAAACTGCAAATATCACTCCACTCTTTAAGAAGAGAAGGAGGCAAAAGACAGGAAATTTAAGTCAGTTAGCCTGACTTCAGTGGTGACAAGATGGTGGAGTCCATTATTACTGATGAAGTTTTAGGGTACCTAGTGGCACAGGACAAAATAGGCCAAAGTCAGCATGTTTTTCTTTAGGGGAAATCTTGCGTGACAAATCTGTTGGAATTCTTTGAGGAAATAACAGGAAAGACAGGCAAAGGAGAGTCAGTGGACATTGTTAACTGGGATTTTCAGAAGGCCTTTGCTGATCTAATTTACCACATTTTCATCCAGATCATTGATATAGATGACAAACAGCACTTGGAACTGTGGAATATTAGAATGCAGGAAGCAATCTGGCCAATCATATCTATGCTATTTTATTAAAAGAGACCTATCTTAACCTCTCTTCTAACACTGCATATGTATCCTTGCAAGTCCAAGCTTTTCAACTCCACATCTAAGCATGCTGAGGGTTTCTGCCTCAATGCCTTTTCAGAGTTCCAGACCCCAACACCCTCTGGGGAAAACATCTGTGCAAATTTTGTATGCACTTTACCAGCTCACCACAGATCCCACATAACCTAATCTTCTGGATCAGCTACTATGAAGGAACTTGTTAAATGCTTTACCAGAGTCCATGAAGAGAACATCATTGCCCTATCCTCATCAATCATCTTCATCATCTCTTCAAAAAACTCAAGTCAAACTTGTGAGACAGAATCTCCCCTGCACAAAGCTATGCTGACCTTCCGTGATAAGTCCATGCTTTTCCAAACATAAGAATGTCCTGTCCATACAAATCTTTTCCAATAATTTCCCTAACGCTGATGCAAGGCTCACTAGCCTTTAATTTCTTGGAATATTCCTATTGCTCTTATTAAAATAAAGGAATAGCAATGGCTATTCTCCAGTCTTCTGGGACCTTGCATGTGACTGAGGCCCATGATCCTTCCTTACCTCCCTGATTAGGGACAGTATCAGCTATCAGTCAAGTAAACTTCTGAACTGCTTGCAATGTATTGACATTTCTTAGATAAGAAGACTAATACTGTACACAGTAATCCACATGTGTCACCAGTACCCCATGTACCCTCTTACCTTTTAATTCAATAAACACAATGTGAGAATTTCTAATTACGTGTACTGTCCACATATTAGACTTCTGTGAATCTTTCATGAAGACACCCAGGTCCTTCTGCAATTTCTCATCAATTCCACCATGACAGACAATTTATAGTTCGCCATATTTTTCTTTCATACTTAATCTGTCTAAATTCTTTGTTGTCTCCTTACGTTCTCCTCACAACATGTTCCCTTTTCATCAACAGCAAATTTAGAAACTGTTCCTAAGATGAAAAGAAAAAAGTGCTGAAAGTACTCAGCAGGTCAGGCCACATCTGTGGAAAGAAACAGACTTAAAGTTTCAGGATGAAGATCAGTTCTGAAGAGGGTCCAAAACATTTAACTCAATTTCTCTTCCCACTCATATAGCCTGCTGACTGTTTCTAGCATTTTCTGTTTTTATTTTAAATATATGGCACCTATAGTTTTCTTGATTTTCACTATAGCAACCATAGCTTTGGTGCTTAAAAACAAGGCAATTATATAAATTTTTCAAAGGCAGAGCCCCAGCATCAGTCTCTATACCACACCACACATTGCATCTTCCCAACTAGAGATAGTTGCTCTGTTTCCTGTTAACTGTAAATCTTCTGTATGTACCAGTGTGTTATCTTCTACTTTGTACCTTCACTTTCCTCAATAAGCTTTGATTCAGCACCTTTGTCGAATGCCTTCCAGTAATCACAAGTTCCCATTATCCCTACGTGTTGATTTGACCACAGCATCTATAGTATACTTTGTGTTTACTATCCATAATACTTGTTGCTTCTTCAAAGAACAACATCCCCTCACTGGAAGGAGGAAGCTAGAACAGCCCAAATAATTCCATGCAAAACTCACTTTTAATTTTTAAAATTTTGACAATGAGAGAATGATATCAGGGGTTTGTCCTGGTATAAGCAGCCAATCTAAGTTTACTGACTCGGGTAAGCATCTAGCTGGACAGCTGGTGGTCACCGTTCCCCAGAGGTACGGGAAGCTGATCTTCCTCTGAAGCACCCACCTGAACCATTTCCACTCTACAAAGAACTGATAAGTGGCTGTCTAACCACAGGCTGTGTGAAGTCCAGCAGGAATGGGATCAGTCACCTCAGAAAAAATCTCTTTCTGCTAGCCTGTGGGTAGAGTTAACCTTGCATGGGGATTAAGCAGCCATATTCCAAATTACAGGACACAGCTGATTAATTCATTTCTTTCATCCTTCAAGTTGAACCAGGCAGCATGCACCAAAGTGAGCTGACCCAGAGGCAGAACCTATCTACATTTCAATTGGACCCCTGTGTCATTATATCCCTATCTTCAGAAGCAGCAATAATTTCACAATTAGTTTTGGAAAGCATAGTAATTAGATTGCCCAGATCAACATACTGATGGGGATCAAATAGAAAGCCAGAAGGAGGGGTATGTCAGCAGCTCTTCAGCTTCACCCTCCCATTCAGTAAGATCATAACCCATTCCCACCCATTTTCTAGACTTCCTTTGTATCCAAGAATTTAATGATTATATATAGTCTTGCATGCCTTCAGTGATCAGCAGCCAAAGAACGACAAAGATTTACAGTCTCTTTTTTTCCTCACGGCAGAAACCTCAACCCCTAATCGTAGACCTGTCAGGAGCTTGCGTTGTTTACTGAGGTGAGCTTTCATTGATTTAAAAGACAGGGAATATAGGTCAGTCTCATTTGTTCTCTCCTCGTGGAGCTGATGCAGCACTATTTACATAGTAAGCATTTTCTTCCTTTGGTAGAGGCCAGAATCACACAGTATGTCTGATGTGAGCTGACCAAGTACCTGTGCAATTGTAGCAAGCATTCCAAATGCCTTGCAGTGAAAGGGAATGTTATATTTGCCTTCTCAATCGCCTGCTGAACCAGATATCAATATTTACTAGCTTCTTAGCTGATAATTACAAAAGATAGAAAAAATATATCCATTTCACCACACACTTATCTAGATTTGATTTTGTGACTTGGAACGGATCTTCCATTCATCTCTTTGCTTTATTTTCATCAAATTCACCAATCACTAGCTTTGGAGGGAGCTAACACACAGAGCCAGGTGGACACATTCACAATACAGGCTCCATATTGATCACCTGCCACGCCCAGGTGATATCAGGCCCCGCGCAAATCCCAATTAAATATATTACAGTCAAAGAATGAGTCGGGTATCTTCGAGTTACTTCTTTCCAAAGAAGCCCTTGAAGACGTTTTTTCTCTTCTTCTTGCCCTCAGCGTCCATGTTCTGTGTCTGGTCCAATGCTGGTGTGCTACTGGCTGCCTCCACCTGCTCTGAGCCCCAGGTCTTCCTCCGGTTGTCATCCAGCTCTCGATTTTTGGAGCCACTAGACTCCCTGTACTCCACCCGCAGGTCAGGGGTACTTCCCAGGGTCTTGCTGCTACCTAATGGGTGTAAGAGATTGGAAGAGTTCAGGAAGCTATACCCTCTCTCTCGGGATGGTGTTTTCAGCAGTGATGACTGATTGAGAGCATGCAGTGCAGTTGTGTTTAGTTCAGGTCATTGGGAGTATTTAAGGCAGAGCTTGATAGGTTCTTGGTTGGACAAGTTATCAAAGGTTATGGAGAGAGCTCCAGGGAGTGAGGCTGAGGAGAGGAAAAAAGGCTCAGCCGTGATTGAATGGTGGAACAGGCTCAATGGGCCAAATGGCCTACTTCTGCTCCTATGTGTTATGGTCTTATGGAATCACAGTGGATTTTATTGCAATGGTTTAAAGGATCTTCCTAATTAACACAGTCAGGTCAGACTGTATTGGACAACACAGCTTCTCGCAAATTCTTTTCAAAGACAAATGACAATCAAAATTGTGGTTGATAAAATCCTAAAATAATTCCGGAAACAGATAGATATCTTTGCACAGATATAGAATAGTACTGTTACATCCTGGTTAAATGGGGCACAAATGACCAGAAGTTGGGTCGAGTAATGGTTTTGATGTAACTGCAGGTAGGTCTGATCACTCACCTGCTTTCAGCTGTTCCCCAGCCTCTGGGTATGGGTGAGTGTTGTAGTAGGTGTGCGGGGGTTTCGGTGGGGGATTTGACGACAAATTCTCATCTTTTGCTGAACCTGAAAAAACATCAACATTAAGGAAAACCTTGAAGGGAAGAAAGTTGAAGTCAGCTGTGATGGAGGTTGATGGGATGGTGGTGTGATAGGTGGGAGATGTGGGTAGAAATGTTGGAGAATAGAGCTAAATCACTGGGTTGGTAATTCAGAGGCCTGTACTGAGGGGCAAGGTCAGATTCAACAACGTATTCAACAACGCTGCAGAACTTAACATCAGTTATTTAAACTGTAATCAAAGAAACACAGACACGAAGTGCTGAAGGAACTCAGCAGGCCAGGCAGCATCTCTGGAAAAGAGTACAATCGATGCTTTGGGTCAAAAGCCCTTGGCATGACAGGAAGATTTAAACTTCTTCAGGGTAGGCATCCCTGGAAGAGAGTTTGCAGAGTAGTGATCCAATCACAAACAAGCAAAAAGCTGCAGATGCTGGAAATCCGAGCAACAAAAGTTGCCAAAGGGGTTAAGCTCGAAACGTTGACTGTTTACGCTTTTCCATAGATACTGCCTGGCCAGCATTTTGTGCGTGTTACTCAGATTTCCAGCAGCTGCAGATTTTCTCTTGTTTGTCATCAAGCAAAAATTGTTTCACCTTAAGCGACTGTTTTGAAATAAAAGACGTTGTTTCATTAAAGAAGAGACTTTCCTCCACCTTGTCCTAATCTGGCCTGTATGCAACTGAAAACCAAAACAGTATTATGTTTGATTCTTCACTACTTGTTAAACTGATCAAGCAAGCCATTCATAAATATAAAATTATAAAATAATAACATCAGGTCAACTACCTCATACTTACATAGGCATCTGATTGTGAGACGAAGGCCTGCCCCACAGAGTCCACATCACTAACATCTAGGTATGTGTTTGAAGTGGGTCAACAATCCCACAGACAGTATAGGGACACACTGAGGTAACACAGGGGTATTGAGCCAGCAAGGAGTGGTCCTGGGAGTTCTCAATATTAACGCCGGATTCCCTGGTTTACCACCTACCTTCCTTTTTCAGGTGACAAGTCCTACCTGTGGAGCACTACTTTGAAACAGTGCTATTTTCATTTGTTACGAAGGATGAACAGCTCTGATGGGCAGAAGGGTACAGAGTTGCCCATGTTCCCCCTCCCCTGGGAGTAAAAAACCGTTACTGTTGCCAGGCTGCTAATGAGAGAGAAAGAGATGGAACAAAACATACTGGGACTGGAACATTTGCTTCAGACAAGGGCAAGGTAACACCGGGGGAGAGAGACCATATTATGACTCCTGTAAGACTTACGGCTCCGGAGAGGGCTGTTTACTTGGTACTATTCTGTTCATTAAAATTCCTCAGTGGACAGCCGGAGTGGGCTGGTTTGATGGGCTAAGCCATTCAAAACTGATTGACACCTGAGACCCCGTGAGTAGGGATAAAAGTGAGGTCTGGGGAGACACCCCTCAGACACAACAATAGACACTCTATTGAACACTGTTTAAGTGTTGGAACCCACGAGAAAAGTGGGGGGCATCGGAGACTGAACGAAGGATCAGTCAATTTTAACTCACAGTGTTTATAGCGAGACCGATGGAGGCTTGTGTGTGTGTTTACCCTTGCCTGGGTGATGAGTCCACCATAGAAGAACGGTCTAGCTAAAGGACAGAGGGGTCATACGTGAATGGCCACAACAACACATCGACGGATCAAGATCGTAAAGGAAGGTTTGCAAGACAATAGCTGTCACTGTTTGCTCGCTTGCTCTCTCTCTCTCTCTCTCTCTCTCTCTCTCGAACAATTACAACATTTCCACCAACAACTACCTCAGCCTGTATGAACGAAACTGAACTTTATACTCACATATGACAATTCATTATCCCCTAGACGTCGATAGAGCTTGTTTATTATTGATTATAATTATGCCCACACTTTTAGGTTTAGTATTGCTAACATGTATTATCTGTATATTTGCATTGTTGATATTGATTTGATTATTTTACTAATAAACACTGTTTTAAAAATAGTACCAGACTCCAATGGATACTTCTATTTTTGCTGGTAAGACACCCAGTTACTGGGTACTTAACAAACTTAACTTCAATGGGGGGTTCTACAGATACTGGAAAACTAGGGCAATGCCTGGAATGTGTAGGTCAGGCAGCACCCAGGGATGGGAATAAACTCAACGTTTCAAGCCGAGACCCTTCATCAGGAGTCAGAGTACGAAGGTGGGGTGAAGGGAGAAAGAAGTACAAGTGGCAGGGGAGGGGTGAAGTAAAGAGCTGGGAACGTGAGTGGTGAAAGAGATAAAGGGCTGAAGAAAGGGAAATCTGATAGGAGAGCACAGAAGACCATGGAAGAAAGGAAAATCTGATAGGAGAGCACAGAAGACCGTGGAAGAAAGGGAAATCTGATAGGAGAGCACAGAAGACCATGGAAGAAAGGGAAATCTGATAGGAGAGCACAGAAGACCATGGAAGAAAGGGAAATCTGATAGGAGAGCACAGAAGACCATGGAAGAAAGTGAAATCTGATAGGAGAGATCAGAAGACCATGGAAGAAAGGGAGATCTGATAGGAGAGCACAGAAGACCATGGAGGAAAGGGAAATCTGATAGGAGAGCACAGAAGACCATGGAAGAAAGAGAAATCTGATAGGAGAGCACAGAAGACCATGGAAGAAAGGAAAATCTGATAGGAGAGCACAGAAGACCATGGAAGAAAGGGAAATCTGATAGGAGAGCACAGAAGACCATGGAAGAAAGGGAAATCTGATAGGAGAGCACAGAAGACCATGGAAGAAACGGGGATCTGATAGGAGAGCACAGAAGACCATGGAATAAAGGGGGATCTGATAGGAGAGCATAGAAAACCATGGAGGAAAGGGGGATCTGATAGGAGAGCACAGAAGACCATGGAAGAAAGGGAAATCTGATAGTAGAGCACAGAAGACCATGGAAGAAAGGGAAATCTGATAGGAGAGCACAGAAGACCATGGAAGAAACGGGGATCTGATAGGAGAGCACAGAAGACCATGGAATAAAGGGGGATCTGATAGGAGAGCATAGAAGACCATGGAGGAAAGGGGGATCTGATAGGAGAGCACAGAAGACCAAGGAAGAAAGAGAAATCTGATAGGAGAGCACAGAAGACCATGGAAGAAAGAGAAATCTGATAGGATATCAGAGAAGACCATGGAAGAAAGTGAAATCTGATAGGATATCAGAGAAGACCATGGAAGAAAGTGAAATCTGATAGGAGAGCACAGAAGACCATGGAAGAAAGAGAAATCTGATAGGAGAGCACAGAAGACCATGGAAGAAAGGGAAATCTGATAGGAGAGCACAGAAGACCATGGAAGAAACGGGGATCTGATAGGAGAGCACAGAAGACCATGGAAGAAAGAGAAATCTGATAGGAGAGCACAGAAGACCATGGAAGAAAGAGAAATCTGATAGGATATCAGAGAAGACCATGGAAGAAAGTGAAATCTGATAGGATATCAGAGAAGACCATGGAAGAAAGTGAAATCTGATAGGAGAGCACAGAAGACCATGGAAGAAAGTGAAATCTGATAGGAGAGCACGGAAGACCATGGAAGAAAGGGAAATCTGATAGGAGAGCACAGAAGACCATGGAAGAAAGTGAAATCTGATAGGAGAGCACAGAAGACCATGGAAGAAAGTGAAATCTGATAGAAGAGCACAGAAGGCCATGGAAGAAAGGAAAATCTGATAGGAGAGCACGGAAGACCATGGAAGAAAGGGAAATCTGATAGGTGAGCACAGAAGACCATGGAAGAAAGGGAAATCTGATAGGAGAGCACAGAAGACCATGGAAGAAAGGGGGATCTGATAGGAGAGCACAGAAGACCATGGAAGAAAGGGGGAACAGATAGGAGAGCACAGAAGACCGTGGAAGAAAGGGAAATCTGATAGGAGAGCACAGAAGACCATGGAAGAAAGGGAAATCTGATAGGAGAGCACAGAAGACCATGGAAGAAAGGGAAATCTGATAGGAGAGCACAGAAGACCATGGAAGAAAGTGAAATCTGATAGGAGAGATCAGAAGACCATGGAAGAAAGGGAGATCTGATAGGAGAGCACAGAAGACCATGGAGGAAAGGGAAATCTGATAGGAGAGCACAGAAGACCATGGAAGAAAGAGAAATCTGATAGGAGAGCACAGAAGACCATGGAAGAAAGGAAAATCTGATAGGAGAGCACAGAAGACCATGGAAGAAAGGGAAATCTGATAGGAGAGCACAGAAGACCATGGAAGAAAGGGAAATCTGATAGGAGAGCACAGAAGACCATGGAAGAAACGGGGATCTGATAGGAGAGCACAGAAGACCATGGAATAAAGGGGGATCTGATAGGAGAGCATAGAAAACCATGGAGGAAAGGGGGATCTGATAGGAGAGCACAGAAGACCATGGAAGAAAGGGAAATCTGATAGTAGAGCACAGAAGACCATGGAAGAAAGGGAAATCTGATAGGAGAGCACAGAAGACCATGGAAGAAACGGGGATCTGATAGGAGAGCACAGAAGACCATGGAATAAAGGGGGATCTGATAGGAGAGCATAGAAGACCATGGAGGAAAGGGGGATCTGATAGGAGAGCACAGAAGACCAAGGAAGAAAGAGAAATCTGATAGGAGAGCACAGAAGACCATGGAAGAAAGAGAAATCTGATAGGATATCAGAGAAGACCATGGAAGAAAGTGAAATCTGATAGGATATCAGAGAAGACCATGGAAGAAAGTGAAATCTGATAGGAGAGCACAGAAGACCATGGAAGAAAGAGAAATCTGATAGGAGAGCACAGAAGACCATGGAAGAAAGGGAAATCTGATAGGAGAGCACAGAAGACCATGGAAGAAACGGGGATCTGATAGGAGAGCACAGAAGACCATGGAAGAAAGAGAAATCTGATAGGAGAGCACAGAAGACCATGGAAGAAAGAGAAATCTGATAGGATATCAGAGAAGACCATGGAAGAAAGTGAAATCTGATAGGATATCAGAGAAGACCATGGAAGAAAGTGAAATCTGATAGGAGAGCACAGAAGACCATGGAAGAAAGTGAAATCTGATAGGAGAGCACGGAAGACCATGGAAGAAAGGGAAATCTGATAGGAGAGCACAGAAGACCATGGAAGAAAGTGAAATCTGATAGGAGAGCACAGAAGACCATGGAAGAAAGTGAAATCTGATAGAAGAGCACAGAAGGCCATGGAAGAAAGGAAAATCTGATAGGAGAGCACGGAAGACCATGGAAGAAAGGGAAATCTGATAGGTGAGCACAGAAGACCATGGAAGAAAGGGAAATCTGATAGGAGAGCACAGAAGACCATGGAAGAAAGGGGGATCTGATAGGAGAGCACAGAAGACCATGGAAGAAAGGGGGAACAGATAGGAGAGCACAGAAGACCATGGAAGAAAGGGAAATCTGATAGGAGAGCGCAGAAGACCATGGAAGAAAGGGAGATCTGATAGGAGAGCATGGAAGACCATGGAAGAAAGGGAAATCTGAAAGGAGAGCACAGAAGACCATGGAAGAAAGGGAAATCTGATAGGAGAGCACAGAAGACCATGGAAGAAAGGGAAATCTGATAGGAGAGCACAGAAGACCATGGAAGAATGGGAAATCTGATAGGAGAGCACAGAAGATCATGGAAGAAAGGGAAATCTGATAGGAGAGCACAGAAGACCATGGAAGAAAGAGAAATCTGATAGGAGAGCACAGAAGACCATGGACGAAACAGAAATCTGATAGGAGAGCACAGAAGACCATGGAAGAAAGGGATATCTGATAGGAGAGCACAGAAGACCATGGATAAAGGCGGATCTGATAGGAGAGCACAGAAGACCATGGAAGAAAGGGGGATCTGATAGGAGAGCACAGAAGACCATGGAAGAAAGGGGGATCTGATAGGAGAGCACAGAAGACCATGGAAGAAAGGGGGATCTGATAGGAGAGCACAGAAGTCCTTGGAAGAAAGGGAAATCTGATAGGAGAGCACAGAAGACCATGGATGAAAGGGAAATCTGATATTTGAGCACAGAAGACCATGGAAGAAAGGGGGATCTGATAGGAGAGCACAGAAGACCGTGGAAGAAAGGGAAGTCTGATAGGAGAGCACAGAAGACCATGGAAGAAACGGGGATCTGATAGGAGAGCACGGAAGACCATGGAATAAAGGGGGATCTGATAGGAGAGCATAGAAGACCATGGAAGAAAGGGGGATCTGATAGGAGAGCACAGAAGACCAAGGAAGAAAGGGAAATCTGATAGGAGAGCACAGAAGACCATGGAAGAAAGGGGGATCTGATAGGAGAGCACAGAAGACCATGGAAGAAAGGGGGAACAGATAGGAGAGCACAGAAGACCATGGAAGAAAGGGAAATCTGATAGGAGAGCACAGAAGACCATGGAAGAAAGGGAGATCTGATAGGAGAGCACGGAAGACCATGGAAGAAAGGGAAATCTGATAGGAGAGCACAGAAGACCATGGAAGAAAGGGAGATCTGATAGGAGAGCACGGAAGACCATGGAAGAAAGGGAAATCTGATAGGAGAGCACAGAAGACCATGGAAGAAAGGGAAATCTGATAGGAGAGCACAGAAGACCATGGAAGAAAGGGAAATCTGATAGGAGAGCACAGAAGACCATGGAAGAAAGGGAAATCTGATAGGAGAGCGCAGAAGACCATGGAAGAAAGGGAAATCTGATAGGAGAGCACGGAAGACCATGGAAGAAAGGGAAATCTGATAGGAGAGCACAGAAGACCATGGAAGAAAGTGAAATCTGATAGGAGAGCGCAGAAGACCATGGAAGAAAGGGAGATCTGATAGGAGAGCACAGAAGGCCATGGAAGAAAGGGGGAACAGATAGGAGAGCACAGAAGACCATGGAAGAAAGGGAAATCTGATAGGAGAGCGCAGAAGACCATGGAAGAAAGGGAGATCTGATAGGAGAGCACAGAAGGCCATGGAGGAAAGGGGGATCTGATAGGAGAGCACAGAAGACCATGGAAGAAAGGGAAATCTGATGGGAGAGCACAGAAGACCATGGAAGAAACGGAAATCTGATAGGAGAGCACAGAAGACCATGGAAGAAAGGGAAATCTGATAGGAGAGCACAGAAGACCATGGAAGAAACGGAAATCTGATAGGAGAGCACAGAAGATCATGGAAGAAAGGGAAATCTGATAGGAGAGCACAGAAGACCATGGAAGAAAGAGAAATCTGATAGGAGAGCACAGAAGACCATGGAAGAAAGGGGGATCTGATAGGAGAGCACAGAAGTCCTTGGAAGAAAGGGAAATCTGATAGGAGAGCACAGAAGACCATGGAAGAAACGGGGATCTGATAGGAGAGCACAGAAGACCATGGAATAAAGGGGGATCTGATAGGAGAGCATAGAAGACCATGGAGGAAAGGGGGATCTGATAGGAGAGCACAGAAGACCAAGGAAGAAAGAGAAATCTGATAGGAGAGCACAGAAGACCATGGAAGAAAGAGAAATCTGATAGGATATCAGAGAAGACCATGGAAGAAAGTGAAATCTGATAGGATATCAGAGAAGACCATGGAAGAAAGTGAAATCTGATAGGAGAGCACAGAAGACCATGGAAGAAAGGGGGAACAGATAGGAGAGCACAGAAGACCATGGAAGAAAGGGAAATCTGATAGGAGAGCGCAGAAGACCATGGAAGAAAGGGAGATCTGATAGGAGAGCATGGAAGACCATGGACGAAAAGGAAATCTGATAGGAGAGCGCAGAAGACCATGGAAGAAAGGGAAATCTGATATTTGAGCACAGAAGACCATTGAAGAAAGGGAAATCTGATAGGAGAGCACAGAAGACCATGGAAGAAAGGGGGATCTGATAGGAGAGCACAGAAGACCATGGAAGAAAGGGGGAACAGATAGGAGAGCACAGAAGACCATGGAAGAAAGGGAAATCTGATAGGAGAGCGCAGAAGACCATGGAAGAAAGGGAGATCTGATAGGAGAGCATGGAAGACCATGGAAGAAAGGGAAATCTGATAGGAGAGCACAGAAGACCATGGAAGAAAGGGAAATCTGATAGGAGAGCACAGAAGACCATGGAAGAAAGGGAAATCTGATAGGAGAGCACAGAAGACCATGGAAGAATGGGAAATCTGATAGGAGAGCACAGAAGATCATGGAAGAAAGGGAAATCTGATAGGAGAGCACAGAAGACCATGGAAGAAAGAGAAATCTGATAGGAGAGCACAGAAGACCATGGACGAAACAGAAATCTGATAGGAGAGCACAGAAGACCATGGAAGAAAGGGATATCTGATAGGAGAGCACAGAAGACCATGGATAAAGGCGGATCTGATAGGAGAGCACAGAAGACCATGGAAGAAAGGGGGATCTGATAGGAGAGCACAGAAGACCATGGAAGAAAGGGGGATCTGATAGGAGAGCACAGAAGACCATGGAAGAAAGGGGGATCTGATAGGAGAGCACAGAAGTCCTTGGAAGAAAGGGAAATCTGATAGGAGAGCACAGAAGACCATGGATGAAAGGGAAATCTGATATTTGAGCACAGAAGACCATGGAAGAAAGGGGGATCTGATAGGAGAGCACAGAAGACCGTGGAAGAAAGGGAAGTCTGATAGGAGAGCACAGAAGACCATGGAAGAAAGGGAAATCTGATAGGAGAGCACAGAAGACCATGGAAGAAACGGGGATCTGATAGGAGAGCACAGAAGACCATGGAAGAAAGGGGGATCTGATAGGAGAGCACAGAAGACCAAGGAAGAAAGGGAAATCTGATAGGAGAGCACAGAAGACCATGGAAGAAAGGGGGATCTGATAGGAGAGCACAGAAGACCATGGAAGAAAGGGGGAACAGATAGGAGAGCACAGAAGACCATGGAAGAAAGGGAAATCTGATAGGAGAGCGCAGAAGACCATGGAAGAAAGGGAGATCTGATAGGAGAGCACGGAAGACCATGGAAGAAAGGGAAATCTGATAGGAGAGCACAGAAGACCATGGAAGAAAGGGAGATCTGATAGGAGAGCACGGAAGACCATGGAAGAAAGGGAAATCTGATAGGAGAGCACAGAAGACCATGGAAGAAAGGGAAATCTGATAGGAGAGCACAGAAGACCATGGAAGAAAGGGAAATCTGATAGGAGAGCACAGAAGACCATGGAAGAAAGGGAAATCTGATAGGAGAGCGCAGAAGACCATGGAAGAAAGGGAAATCTGATAGGAGAGCACGGAAGACCATGGAAGAAAGGGAAATCTGATAGGAGAGCACAGAAGACCATGGAAGAAAGTGAAATCTGATAGGAGAGCGCAGAAGACCATGGAAGAAAGGGAGATCTGATAGGAGAGCACAGAAGACCATGGAAGAAAGGGGGAACAGATAGGAGAGCACAGAAGACCATGGAAGAAAGGGAAATCTGATAGGAGAGCGCAGAAGACCATGGAAGAAAGGGAGATCTGATAGGAGAGCACAGAAGGCCATGGAGGAAAGGGGGATCTGATAGGAGAGCACAGAAGACCATGGAAGAAAGGGAAATCTGATGGGAGAGCACAGAAGACCATGGAAGAAACGGAAATCTGATAGGAGAGCACAGAAGACCATGGAAGAAAGGGAAATCTGATAGGAGAGCACAGAAGACCATGGAAGAATGGGAAATCTGATAGGAGAGCACAGAAGATCATGGAAGAAAGGGAAATCTGATAGGAGAGCACAGAAGACCATGGAAGAAAGAGAAATCTGATAGGAGAGCACAGAAGACCATGGACGAAACAGAAATCTGATAGGAGAGCACAGAAGACCATGGAAGAAAGGGATATCTGATAGGAGAGCACAGAAGACCATGGACGAAAGGCGGATCTGATAGGAGAGCACAGAAGACCGTGGAAGAAAGGAGGATCTGATAGGAGAGCACAGAAGACCATGGAAGAAAGGGGGATCTGATAGGAGAGCACAGAAGACCATGGAAGAAAGGGGGATCTGATAGGAGAGCACAGAAGTCCTTGGAAGAAAGGGAAATCTGATAGGAGAGCACAGAAGACCATGGATGAAAGGGAAATCTGATATTTGAGCACAGAAGACCATGGAAGAAAGGGGGATCTGATAGGAGAGCACAGAAGACCGTGGAAGAAAGGGAAGTCTGATAGGAGAGCAGAGAAGACCATGGACGAAAGGGAAATCTGATAGGAGAGCGCAGAAGACCATGGAAGAAAGGGAAATCTGATATTTGAGCACAGAAGACCATTGAAGAAAGGGGGATCTGATACGAGAGCACAGAAGACCGTGGAAGAAAGGGAAGTCTGATAGGAGAGCAGAGAAGACCATGGACAAAAGGGAAATCTGATAGGAGAGCACGGAAGACCATGGAAGAAAGGGGGAACTGATAGGAGAGCACAGAAGACCATGGAAGAAAGGGAAATCTGATAGGTGAGCACAGAAGACCATGGAAGAAAGGGGGATCTGATAGGAGAGCACAGAAGACCGTGGAAGAAAGGGAAATCTGACAGGAGAGCACAGAAGACCATGGAAGAAAGAGAAATCTGATAGGAGAGCACAGATGACCGTGGAAGAAAGTGAAATCTGATAGGAGAGTACAGAAGACCATGGAAGAAAGGGAAGGGACAGGTGCACCAGAGTGAGGCCCCTATCTTACTGGGGGATGGGGCCTTCCAGCTACCTCAGCAGGTTTAACCCTCCAGTTGAAGTGGTACACTGGGTTATGGCTGCTTTCGCATGCGAACAACAACTTGGAGTCACAGGTGAGAGCTGAGTGTCCAGTGGGGATCAAAGATGAGTGAGCTGCCTCAGATGGGACATGACAAACCCCTTCATGAGAGTTGCAACCCCTCCCTGGACACCCCGTATACCCCTGTAACAATATGCAGACTGTCACAAAATCCATTACAAGAGCTTCCAGTGATGTATATCCCATAATCCCCGATGATACTCATTCTACAGTACTGTACCACTTGTTTGATGTACTCTTGACATTTCTGTTCCCGGCAGGATGTTGGTGCTTTGTGGTCGGACCAGTGCATCCCTTCTTCCCAATGGTTTGGATGAAGCGCTTTGCTTTACTCTGAAAGATGGAGTTCTCCTGAATATCACCAGACAAGCAAGAAAATTAGTCAGTTTCCAAATTTCCACTCATATTCCCAGGATAAGAACAGGATCATATACAGTGAAGATCTCTCTGCATTGTCCCAGTCAATACCCCCCCCCCCACCCACAGTATTTATTGCAGGTATAATTGCTATATTCTATTTTACAGTAAATGTTGTACACAAACAATGAAACAAAATAATGTTTTACACATTTACGGTCATTACCAATGCCTCCGAAGATTCCTTCAGCAACAGGTAGGGACCTTATGCACTGCAGTCTCAAGTTCAGTTGTGGTGTGTTAGGATTGAGAGAGCTGCATGGAGAGAGTTCCACACCTTCTCTGGACTATGCCTGGTGCCTGGTGAACAATGAGCTGACCCCATTGACCCTATTGGACTGGTCTGTCTCATTCTTCACTTCTCTGACCCTATTAGAGGCCTGCCATTGCTCAATGGCTTGCCGTAGAGGGCATAAAAGATTGGGTAATCCACAGTACAATGGCGCCAGGAGTACAGCTGCTTCCACACAGCATGAGATCAATCCTGATCTCTGCCACTGTCTGTGTGGAGTTTGTCCAGGTAATTGATTTCCTCCAGCATCTGGGTCACTGTAAATTGCCCCAGTCTGTGGATGAGTGGTAGGATCGAGGGGAGTGGGGCAGGGTAAATAAATAGTGGGGAGAAAAAAGGAATTAAAGTAGGATGAGTATCAGTTAGTGGGGTTAAGGGCCTCAGTCTTGTTTCAGATTACTCTGGTTCCTGTGAACCTGTGGGCCGCTGCTGATGGAGTGTAAGAGTGATGGAGATATCCCCCAGTAGCCACTGGCTACCACCTCCGTTCACACTCACCACCTGTGTCATTCCTGATGGATGCAGCAAAGAGCTCAGTAAATGGGTATGACCAGGGAAAGGGGTGGGGCTCTGTCTGCCCTCCAGTCGATTTGCAACCAGTGGATAAAGGTGGGCAAACATGAGGAAATCTGCAGATGCTGGAAATTCAAACAACAACACACAAAGTGCTGGTGGAACACAGCAGGCCAGGCAGCATCAATAAGGAGGAGCACTGTCGATGTTTCGGGCCGAGACCCTTCGTCAGATAAAGGTGGGTCTTCAGACATCTCTGTGAAGCAGCTGTATTCAATAATAGAATTCCTAACCCACATTTTGGAGAAGACATTCAACGTGAATTCTTGAGAAACATTGTCAAAGCTACTCTCTTGGTCCAAGCCATCACCGCCCTCTGTATCTGCCTCACAGCCCATCTCAGTCCCTGGCTCCCTTTCCATTCTCCTTGGGGAAACTCCATTACCTGGGGAGGAAATCTTTGCTGTTTCCCATCTTGGTCGGGGAGGTTCCTGTCTTGTTAGATGCATCTGCAGAGAGAAGTGACTTCACCGGGGATGTTTCCCTTTTCATAAAGAATAGAGCACGTTACAGGAGTAAGCATGAGATTTGAACAGCACATTGTCAGTGTCCCTGCCTTCCACAGAATGCACTTGATATGATCTCAGTGTTAAAGAACACACAGTCAGCCAGTTGTAAGGCATGGAAAAGGCCCTTCAGCCCAAACCTGTCCGTGCTGGCCAAGGTGTATATTCAAGTAAATCCCATTTCCCAGCATCTGTCACCACCCTCATCGACATACTCAACCACTTCCTCTGGCAGCTGGTTCAATACATCGACCACTTGCTGGGTAAAAAAGTTTATTAAATCCTTCGCCTCTAACCTTTAGTTTTCAGTTCACCAACCTTGGGAAAATGACCACTCACCCTAATTATGCCCCTCATGATTTTATAAATCTCTATGAGGTCATCCCTCAGTTTCTACTCTAAGATCAGCCTCTCTAACCACTCCTTATAACTCAGTCCCTTGAATACTGGCAGCATCCTTGTACATCACTTTTGCACTCTTTCCAGTTTCAACGTATCCTTCAGTTGGGGTGAACTCTGCCAAAGGAGGTGTAAGGAGCTCCTTTCCTCCGCTGGACCACAAGTCACCCTGGGGCATCTGCTTAGCTCCCCCCCGCTTGGAGTCGTGTGAAGTCATGGCAGCAGGTGCTGGATGGTCGAATGAGCAGCTGGTGCACGTCAGGTTATGCGCACTGACGCCAGGCAGACAATCTCTGAAGAGTATTGACAGTGGCTGGGAGGACCCGTCTTGTGAAGACACTGCCCAGATGAAAGCAACGGCAAGCTACTTCTGCAGAAACATTTGCCAAGAACAGTCACAGCCAACACCATGATCGCCCATGTCATTCAACACGGCACATAATGAATGACTCCTATAACAGGGCAACCAAAACTGAACACAAGTGTGGCCTCACCAGTATCTTGTAAAAAAGACTAGAATTGGTGGGGTGGGGGGTTTTAGAAATCAGGGCCCACGGTGTCAGTGTCGCCATGATCCGACACATTATTCTTCCCCTCCCACCATTCCTCTTTCCCACACAAAAAGAAACATAGAAATCCTACAGCACAATACAGGCCCTTCAGCCCACAAAGCTGTGCCAAACATGACCCTACCTTAGAACTATCTAGGCTTTACCCATAGCCCTCTAGTTTTCTAAGCTCCATGTAGCCATCCAGGAGGCTCTTAAAAGATCCTATCGTTTCTGCCTCCACCATCGCCACTGGCAGCCCATTCCACGCACTCACCACTCTCTCCATCAAAAACTTACCCCTGACATCTCCTCTATGCCTTAAAACTGTGCCCTCTCATGCTGGCCATTTCAGCCCTGGGAAAAAGCCTCTGACTATCCACACAATCAATGCCTCTCATTATCTTCAACACCTCTATCAGTCACCTCTCATCCTCTGTCACTCCAAGGAGAAAAGGCCGAGTTCACTCAACCTATTCTTATAAGGCATGCTCCCCAATCCAGGCAGCATCCTTGTAAATCTCCTCTGCATCCTTTCTATGGTTTCCACATCCTTCCTGTAGTGAGATGACCAGAATTGAGCACAGTACCCCAAGTGGGGTCTGACCAGGGTCCTATATAGCTGCAACATTACCTCTCGGCTCTTAAACTCAAACCTACTGTTGATGAAGGCCAATGCACTGTATGCCTTCTTAACCACAGTCAACCTGCGTAGCAGCTTTTGAGTGTCCTATGGACTTGGACCCCAAGATCCCTCTGATCCTCCACACTGCCAAGAGTCTTACCATTAATGCTATATTCTGCCATCATATTTGACCTACCAAAATGAACCACTTCACACTTATCTGGGTTGAACTCCATCTGCCACTTCTCAGCCCAGTTTTGCATTCTATCAATGTCCCGTTGTAACCTCTGACAGCCCTCCACACTATCCACAATATCCCCAATTTTTGTGTCATCAGTAAATTTACTAACTCATCCCTTCACTTCCTCGTCCATGTCATTTATAAAAATCACAAAGAGGAGGGGTCCCAGAACAGATCCCTGAGGCACCCCACTGGTGACCGACCTCCATGCAGAATATGACCCGTCTACAACCACTCTTTGCCTTCTGTGGGCAAGCCAGTTCTGGATCCACAAAGCAATGTCCCCTTGGATTCCATGCCTCCTTGCTTTCTCAATAAGCCTTGCACAGGGTATCTTGTCAAATACCTTGCTGAAATCCATATACACCACATCTACAGCTGTACCTTTATCAATGTGTTTAGTCACATCCTTAGATAATTCAATCAGGCTCGTAAGGCACGACCTGCCTTTGACAAAGCCATGCTGACTATTCCTAATCATATTATACCTCTACAAATCTTCATAAATCCTGCCTCTCAGGATCTTTTCCATCAATTTGCCAACCACTGGAGTAAGACTCACTGGTCTATAATTTCCTGGGCTAGGCTATCCCTATGCAGAGATGGAAACAATTCCCTTTCTCTCCAACCATTTCCATGTCCAAACACTGGTTCTGGGTGAGGCAGTGATTCCTCTGCATTCCATCCAGTGTAATACATTATACTCACTGCTCACAATGTCATCCCCTCTTCACTGGAGAAACCAAACGCAGAGTGGATACTTTGCAGACCAGATCTCTGTCTGGTTTTCAAATGCCTGTACTTTAATTTTCTGTCTCATGTCCTTGTCTGGTCTCTGTTCCAAGAAATCTCAAGGTAAGCTTGAGGACCATCTCCTCATCTTCCACCTCGGGTGTAACAGCCCTCAGGACTTAACAATCTCCGATAGCCAGCCTTTCCTATTTGTGTCATGATTGACCAGATGTGATGACAGGCCATTGGCCTGTAATACTAACTCTGTTTTTCTCTCTGCAAATGCTGCCTGATCCATTGGATATTTTAGCAGTCTCTCTTAGAACGTTGAACAGCATGGTGCAACGTAGCAACAGGTTGAGCCAAGCTAATTAAACTGGTAATTAAAAGCCTAACTAAACTAATCCCTTCTGCCACACAATGTCCATATCCCTCTATTTCTTACACATTCATGTACATCTCTAAGAGGCTCTTAAATGCCTCTGGAGTATTTGTCCCCACTACCTGCCCTAACATCACAATCTAGGCACCACCACTCACTGTAAAAAAATTGTTCCACACATCTCCTTTGAACTTATCCCTTCTCAACCTAAATGCATTACTTGTAGTTTTAGATATTCTGACCCTGGGGAGGTGGGGAGGGGGCATTGGAACCTGACTGCCTACTCTACCTATGTCTTTCATAATCTTATAAACTTCTTATCAGATTTCCCTTCAGCCTCTGCTACTTCAGAGAAAATAATCCAGATTGGTCCAACCTCTCCTTATTGCACACACCCTCTAATCCAGAAAGCACCCTGGTAAACCTCATCTGCACCCTCTCCACTGCCTCCATGTCTTTCCTATAATGGGACGGCCCAAGATGAGTGTAACGTTCCAGATGTTCCCTAACTAGACTTTTATAAAGCTGATTCCTGAAGTCAATGCCTTGACTAATAAAAGGAAGCATGTCATCTGCCTTCTTTACCTCTCTGTCAACATGTGCTTTATTTCAGATCTCCAGCGACTGCTGTGCTCTGTACCTCTTAGTTCCAAAGCCCCTTTGTCTCTCTTCAGCACTGACATCCACTGCTTTTTGTTCACCCCCAGACCGGTCAGCTGCAAAGGACACCCCTTCGCCCTCTCTTAGCAGCAGCACGACGTGTGTCATCAGTTCCTCTCGGTTTCCACACAGTCACAACATTCCCTACCTTCCCACCGTCATCTTCCTCTCTCTGACCCCTACCCCCCCACCACCATTTCCCTGCAGATGAAAACATTTTCAATTACTATCTTTTCCCAGTTCTGGTGAAGGGTCATTATCTTGAAATGCTGACTCTCTCTCCATAGATTCAGTCTGACCAGGTGAGTATCCGCAGCATCTTCTGTTTATATTCCTGCAATAACTGTTCTTGGGCAGAAATCTGGGCCACCCTGGGAAACTGATGTATCTGGGAAGGGAGTTTTGTGTCTGAGAGTAACACTCCATTGTCCGTTACTCTGGGAAGGGAGTTTTGTGTCTGAGAGTAACACTCTATTGTCCGTTACTCTGGGAAGGGAGTTTTGTGTCTGAGAGTAACACTCCATTGTCCGTTACTCTGGGAAGGGAGTTTTGTGTCTGAGAGTAACACTCCATTGTCCGTTACTCTGGGAAGGGAGTTTTGTGTCTGAGAGTAACACTCCATTGTCCGTTACTCTGGGAAGGGAGTTTTGTGTCTGAGAGTAACACTCCATTGTCCGTTACTCTGGGAAGGGAGTTTTGTGTCTGAGAGTAACACTCCATTGTCCGTTACTCTGGGAAGGGAGTTTTGTGTCTGAGAGTAACACTCCATTGTCCGTTACTCTGGGAAGGGAGTTTTGTGTCTGAGAGTAACACTCCATTGTCCGTTACTCTGGGAAGGGAGTTTTGTGTCTGAGAGTAACACTCCATTGTCCGTTACTCTGGGAAGGGAGTTTTGTGTCTGAGAGTAACACTCCATTGTCCGTTACTCTGGGAAGGGAGTTTTGTGTCTGAGAGTAACACTCCATTGTCCGTTACTCTGGGAAGGGAGTTTTGTGTCTGAGAGTAACACTCCATTGCCTGTTACTCTGGAAAGAATGAGAGTGACCCATAGCATTTTAATTCCATTAATGTCAACATCTGATAGTACTGAGTAGACGGCAGGGAGACTGTCTCTGAAAATGAGGTGGCATAGAACAGAGGAGGATGGAGAAGAACGTTACTCACCAGGATTGTCGTGGAGAATGTGAAGGAGAGGGGCCATTGGCAGAGGAGCCTGAGAAAGAAAATAGGAAGGGTCAAATGAAGAAACACTGACACAATAAGACAAGTTTGATTAAAGCAGGGCCACCCCCACCCCCATGCCCACATCGATGTAATCTTCTCTTTCTCACCCGACCTCACTCCTCCTAGTCACAACAGGGATCCTCATCGGCCACCAGATGAGCTACAAATCCAGCACATCATCCTCTCCCCTCCCTCTCCACTTCCTGTGTGACTCACTTGTTTGCTTAACCCGCTGAGCAATTATCCCTGCAACCCTGCTATATGTCAGACCTCCTCTCTCACCACCATTCAGGGCCCAGACAGTCATTCCAGTACTTTTCTGTCTGGATTGGCAGTTCCTGGACAAACTCATCAGAGCTTCTTACTCTCTCTGTTAGCCAGACCAAGCCAGGCAAGGAAAAGGCTCTCAAAATACTCTGCTCCATAAAGGGAGTCACAGGCCGATCCATGCATCTGTCACAGTAGACAGAGGATCTCTGAAATGTGAACAAGCCCAGAGATCCGAGTGTCAGCAATGACCACCTACATCCTCCGATAGAGCCTGCACTCTGGCACTGCCAATACACGAGCCTGATTATGACAGCTGGAGCTGGGAATTCTGGTTGAAAAACTCTCTGCAGACCCTTTTGAAGTATGTAGGAAGACACATATTCAAGGTCTGATACATGAAACTTACGTTTCACCTTGCAACTGAGTCTTGCCATGCTGGCTAGAAATGAGGCCTAAAGTCGCGGCTATATTTCCTGCTCTTCAACAGAATTATTTTCTATTTCTATCTTTTTTTAAGCCACCAGCTGTCACCTTCTCCTATTGCTTTGGTATCAAGCATTGTCATCCATGTGAAGTACTTTGGGGAGGTCTCAAATTGCTGTTGAGTTTTGCATCTCTTGCTTCGCTTTCACCGAGTCTATAACCGTACACTAAACAACTACTAATGTGATGCAACATTACACACAAGTGTCACCAGATAGTGACTTACGTCTGGGGACTGGTGCTTTGTGCAGAGGGAGATTTCAAGGAACATCGGATTATGAAAACCTTAGGACATCACACAGAGTGACCACCTACCTGCACTGGTGCTGATCTTTTCAATCCACTCATCCATCAGGGTGTCCGAAGGAGCAGAGAAAAGATATTCCACCCCATCGCTGAGCCTAAGGCAACACATTCAGTTCAGACAATTTACAATTCCTTCGCACTGAGATAAATATATAAATAAATCTCACACACACACACACACACACACACACACACACACACACACACACACACACACACACACACACACACACTGATGCACCATCAATAACTCTGAGACCGGAGGCGAGATATAGGCTTTCATTGACTGGAAGAAGGAACAAGCAGTGGTTGACCACCATACTACATCCTGGAGACTGAGAGGCCGGGCTCAGGCCTCAATCGCCTTTATACCGGGGTCAGTGGGGGGAGCCACAGGAGCAGTCAGCAGGGGGTGGAGGGCGTGTCCAGACAGGTATATGTAGTTCACCACACACACACACACACACACACACACACACACACACACACGCAACACTTTATAATTTGTTGTGGTAGCTTCCAACCTGATGGCATGAATATTGATTTCTCCTTCCTGTAAAAAGAATCCCCCCTTCTTCTTTTCCCCACTCTGGCCTCTTACCTCTTCTCACCTGCCTATCATCTCCCCTGGGGTCCCCACCTCCTTCTCTATCTCCTGTTGTCCACGCTCTTCTCCTATCAGATTCCTTTATCTCTCCTACCCACCTGGCTTCACCTATCACCTTCTATCTACTTTCCCCACCTTCTTGTTTTGGCGCCTTGCCCCTTCCTTTCCTGCCCTCAGCCCAAAACATCGACTGTTTATTCGTTTCTGTTGATGCTGCCTGACCTTCTGAGTTCCTCCAGCATTTTGTGTGTGTTGTTTTGCACTTAAATCATGCCTTTTGCATTGATTTCAAAATGCCAGAAAGAACTTTGCAGCCAACAAAATAATTCTGGAATGTCACCACGTCAGTAATGTAGGGAATCAGTTCACTCACTCACGCACACGCAAGATGCACAAGTCAAAACAGGTATACTTTGAACCTGTATATATTTGAACCTGCTGAGCTGAGTGGCCTGTGTGCATAAATCCTTGTCATTTATGTACTTGTTTTTCAGGAACTGGACATCCCTGACAAGGCCCGCATTGCTTGCCCACCCTCAAGAAGGTGGAGTGACCCACTGCCTCTCATACAGGCTGTTGCCAGATTCAGATGCAGTGAAAAGGAAGGACCAGTGATGCACTTTCAAGCGTGCCACCTGTCGGTTCCCTTTGACCGCCTTTTGGTGGCCACTCGCTGGCACCGTCAGTGTACCCTAAGCATTTTGTAGATGCTCACAGACTCGTTGCTGGTGAGTGCCAGTCAAGTGGGATACCTTGTCCTGGATCGTTTGAGAGTTGTTCAAACTCCTCCGAACCAGGTTAGTGGAGACTACACATTGCACTCCTGACTTGTGCCTTGCAATACTTATTACTCCCAGAACATCCCTGGGTTACTGTGCACTCTGGCGTTCTTCTGGATTGACATGAAAAAGGGAACCATTTAGACACCCCGCGGTACATACCGTAGCTGGAAAGTGTGCTCCTCTGTGGAATCAACGGCCTCCCCACACGTGGCATCAGAAACACTGAGGGATGGAGAGCAAGGGGAATCCTGCAGGGCACAAAGCAAAACCCACAGCTTCAACCAGGGATGTTTAAAATAAATAGGACACCGTTTACAGCTTAGGTAACAAGTCTAGAGCAGAGCAGGACATCACGTATGTCTTAGTTTGCAGGGGCTTTGCAAAGCCCTTGGTAAAAGTCGTCATGTGGGCACAGAAGCCCATAAGATGGATCTGATGTCACCCGCAGTTTAAATGGAAAAGAGCATCTTCAAGAGCTCAACACAGTTGTTATTGTTGACACAGCTGAGACAGCTGAAGAAGTTCTCCCAGGTATCTCCTCAGTGCCTCCTTTGTCATGGGCTTCAGTTCTGCTTTCAATACAATCATTCCCCAGAACTGTCCACGTTTGGTCCCAATACTTCCCTCTTTGACTGGACCTTGGACTTCCTGACAAAGAGACTCCAGACAGTTCGGACTGGCAGCCAACGACCCTGTCTCCATTACGCTGAGCACTATCACCCCAGGGCTGCTGCTGATCACACTACCATCAGACCCAGTTCCAATCACATCATCGCATTCACCAACAGCAATGACGAAGCAGCTTGTGGGCTGGTGTAAGCACAACAACCTGAATCTCAATGTGGACAAGACTAAGGAGATGCCTGTGGACTTCACATCACTCTGTAGACAGAGTCAGGAGCTCCATGTTCCCTGGTGTGCATATTACTGATGATCGAACTTGGTCCTTCATCATCACCTCTTTGGTCAAGAGAGCACAGCAACGTCTCTGTTTCCTGAGGACTGAGGGGAACAAAGATTTACCCCATTCTCACCACATTCTACCGGAGGGGCTGTATCACCGTCTGCGATGGGAATTTGGGAATTGCATCGCATCAGATCGAATGGTTAGTGAAAACTCCATCGAGGGCCCCCTCCACAGGACACATATCAGAGTGCCTCCAGCATTGCCAAAGACCCCTCCCATCCTTCCCACCATCTCTGACCTCCTGGCAGGCAGAAGGTACCGCAGTATTAGAACTAGAACTCTTAGGCAGGGAAATAGCTTCTTCTCCCAGGCTGGTAGAATTCTTCAGTCTGATACCTCCCAATGCCCTGGCACCCTCCCCTCCCTGCCCCCATTTCCCCAGCTCACAGGCACACTCTCATCCTACTCTGGTCACTTCTCATCATTTATTGCTGTTGTTTCATATACATGACTGCTGTTTTATCATGATAGTACCAGTAACATGTCATCAGCATGCACCTTGCACTTTATGTCAACCTGTCAATCTTCAGGCCATGTTGCTCGGGGACTTGTGCTAATATTATTTTATAATACTGTATATGCTGGATCATATCTGTCTGTGCTGTGTGTGACTATATGGACAGTGTTTTGCACTTTGGTCCTGGGTGAATGATGTTTCATTTAGCTGTATACGTATGTATGATTGCTTGATAATAAATTTGAACTTGAAATTTAAAATTTGAAGCTTAAAGGAGTTTTATTCTTTCTCTAATGATTTAGTAAGAGTCTTTCAGTGTTTGAGGCCACAGTCTAACATCCAACATTTACAGTAGCTACCTTGACAGTGCTGCACAGGCAATATAGAGTGTGCTTCCCCATCTTCTCACTTCATTCACCTTATCTTGGACAAACACCTGATGAGAGTGTAGAAGTCATTTTATTCCACATCCAAATGCTGGAAACACTCAGCAGGTTAGGCAGTATCTGGGGAAAGAGAAGCTGATAATGTTTCAGCTGAGAGATCCTTCATCAGAACAGCTCAGTAAAGGGTCCCAATCTCTCTTTCCAAAGTCTGACTTGCTGAGTGTTTTCAACATTTTCAGCTTTTACCTCAGACTTGTGTCATCTGCAGCCTTTTGACTTTCAGATACTAATTCTGTCCTGATGAGACATCATGGAGGGGAGGGAGTGTTACTCTGTGTCTAACCTGCATTGTTCTTGTTCAGAGAGTGAGCAATGCATAGCGTCAACTTCCCTGATTAATAAGAATTATGTGTGCAGTGTGATTGCTGAGTAGGTAGTTTATTTCTGATAAAAGGATCAATGTTGGACAGTTTTCCTGACATTGATACCCAGCCATGAAGACTCACCTTCAAACTCTCAGTCCTGTTTGCATAGAAGGAGAGAACTTGCTTTGCTAGAGTCACGAAACAGGTATCCCAGTCTTTGGGGTCAGTCTAAATGCAAAATTAAAGTTAGGATCAGCAAGAAAGAAACTTAATTTTAAGTAGACTTAGAGCCACCAAAATACTTTTGATTTGCAGTCACTGCTTTGCATGTGCAACATCCAAGAACCAGCTTCCAAGCGTTAGGCTTCTACATGTAGCTGATAAAGTGGCCGCTGAGTGTATGCGTGAGGTCTTCTGCTGCTGTGGCCCATCCACTTCAAGGTTGAGTGCGTTGTGCGTGCAGAGATGCTCTAATTTGAGTGAACCAGACTGGCCATTCTCCCCTGGTCTTTCTCATTAACAAGGTGTTTCCACTCACTGGATGTCTTTTTATGTTTTTCCACCATTCTCCGTAAACTCCAGAGCCATTAATAATTCTGGGATGTGAAAATCCCAGAAGATACTGAGATACTCAAACCACCTTGTCTGGCACCAATAATCATTCCACAGTCAAGGTCACTTAGATCACATTTCTTCCTCAACCTGATGTTTGGCCTGAACAACAACTGAACCTCTTGACCATGTCTGCATGCTTTTATGCATTGAGTTGCTGATTAGATATTTGCATTAAAGCGCAGCTGTACCTAATATAATGGCCACTGAGTGTATAGTAAAAATGTGTTTATCTCTAGGTTCACGGAGG
The DNA here is from genome assembly GCF_030144855.1 of Hypanus sabinus. Classification (NCBI taxonomy): domain Eukaryota; kingdom Metazoa; phylum Chordata; class Chondrichthyes; order Myliobatiformes; family Dasyatidae; genus Hypanus; species Hypanus sabinus. The sequence continues at coordinate 114,761,907 of NC_082707.1, forward strand.
GAAAACTTCTTCAAGGAGTGTTGTGGGACCTTTTACATCCCCCAGAGAGCACAGGTAGTTTAATATTCAAAATATTATGGCTGTGACGGTGCTGTATGATAGAGGTATTCTGACAATGCCAGACCCCGTGTACCCTGTGAAGTCCCACTCAGTGTCTGGACTGGGATTTGAACCGAGAACCCAGCAGTGCTAATACAGCTCATGAGAGAATGAAATTAAGCTGTGGACGGTGTCTTCTGTCTCTTCATCCTAAGGATAAATGTCACACAAAAAGATAGTTCAACAGCCTCATTTATATAGAGTGTAAAGAAGCTGCTTCACGTGGGCATTATCAAATGACATTTGACCCTGAGGAGATATTGGGGCAAATAGTCAGAAGCTTGTCAAATCATTGAGGTTTATTGAGCATCTTACAGAGATAAAGAGAGAGAGATGTGCTGGGGCTTGAGCATGGAATTCCAGTTCTCAATTTTGGCAGCTGAAGATATGGTGACCTGACGTGGAACAGCTAAAGTAAGAGGACGGAGATGGACTGCTGATTTCTGACAGAGTTCAGGATAAAAAGTGGACTTTCCCAGGTAGGAGCCACAACCTTGACGTTAACACTTGTCACATTACTGTAGATTGGCATGAAAAGGGCCCTACCATCTCAGAGCTGGTGTTACAGGAAGCTTCGCTGTGTAAATGGCCATTATTAATTTACCTGGAGTGGAAGTGGAGCATCAGAAAAGTGTTGCTTTCCACCCCTCTCATCGGTTCCTACCTTAGTCCCATTGGATTGCAGGATATGCTTCCAGCAGAGCGTGCCCTCCATGGTCTGGAATTCTGCAGCATCCTGATAAAAAGTAAAAGAAAGAACTCACACTTCACACCACGACCGAGTTGTAATGTAACTTACAGGTAAAAATGTAAACTCTTAAGAGCCGTCACTTCTGCATTGTAACAAATGCAGTAACCAACCTTTATATTTTAAAGTCCCTCAAAGAGGTAAACGCCTGGGTAATCCATTTTGGGAAGATGGTTTCAGAGACACATACGGAAAGGACACCTTTTTCTCTTCAGGCGTGATTTTCCGCCTGAGTAAACGGGTGGGACTTCCACTTACTGATGTGCCAGCCTGTCACATGTGATCAAAGCTTTGGAGTGCGACTTGTGATTCAAAAGCTAAAGTAGTGTTGTTGTTGTTGGCAAGAGGGAAATCATACAGTGGCAGAGAAAGCGCCGGGGGAAGGGGAAGGTAATAATAGATGAAGAATTGGCAGGAAAAGCGATGTAGAGTATGAGAAGAGTGATATTGGGAAAAGTCATGTCAAAGATAGATTAAGAAGCACAACATATGCAGGGAAATAAACAGAAACTTGAGGCAAATGCAGAGGTTCAGAAAAAACTAGCTAATTTGAATTGTTAAGTTGGTTATTAATGTCACATTTACAGTGGCTTCCATGGACGTTGCCTGACCTGCTGAGTTCCTCCAGCTGCAGTGAGACACTTTGTTTATGCTGACCCGTACAGGCCACTTCACCACATCAGTACATGGTGAGGTGGCGCAAGGGAAAAGCGAAGCCAGAGTGCTGGATGAGCGGTTACTGTTACAGAGGAAGTGCAGTGCAGGCAGACGGGAAGGAACAAGGTAAAGAGTCCACCTGGTCGTGCTGGGGACCACTCAATAGCTTTATAGCAGTGGCATTGAAGCTGTCCTTGTAGCTGGTGGTACGTACATTTAAGCTTTTGTACAGAGGGAGGAGAAGAGAGAATGTCTGGAGGCGATGGGTTCTGTGATTATTCTCGCTACATTACTGTGTCTGAGAGAAGTGCAGACGGTGTACATGGAGCGGAGCCTGGTTTCTGTGATGTACTGAGTTATATCCACTGCTGTTTCTGGCAGCCCTGGACAGAGCAGCTGTCACCAAGCTATGATAGGATGCTCTCCACGGTGCAACTGACAACATTGGTCAGGGTCAACGGGCACATGCAAAAACTTTTAGCGGAGATGTTGCTGCATTTCCTTGGGCATGGCACCCAAGTGGGAAGAGTGATGATCTGGAGTTTATTACAATCAATAGCACTGAAATGAAAATTAATCAGTTTAATCAAGAGATAATACACTCCCTAGATTTACAGTGGGCGTAATGTGTTATCCCAGGTGCCTGAGCAATGGGGGAGACTTAGAAACCTGCAAAGAAAGACAATTGAGTAGAAGAACCATTTGACATATTTGAAAAATGTAAGAAATATTGAGGCTAAATGAGTTTGTACCTGGTCATTGTTTAGTTGTCCTGTGGAGTCAGGCTGCTGAGGATCGATCTGACCCCTCAGGAATGATGGTGATTCTGCACTCTCAGGGGGATCAGATTCTGACACCTTTCGGATGGGCACAGGATCTACAGAGCTGCTTTTGGTAGATTTGTGTTGTTCTGGTCTGTCTTCAGAGACGTTGCTTGTAGGAGAGTTGGACAGGAGGCTTTGGGACTGAGATTTAGTGGGTGACTCAGTCTCTCTTGTTGGTGAAGTGAGATCTTGAGGTGATTCCTCCAGGGAAGATCTTGAAGGAGTATTGGAAAGTGATTTATGTATGTCTTGTACATGCCTTGTTGGATTTGATAGCCTCTTTGTGGGGCTGTCAACTTCAGAACCATAAAGAGCGAAAGATTTTGGTGACAAAGGTGATTGGATGCTGGTCTGTCTTCGGTCACTGGCAACATCGAGATTTTTGAGAGGGGCTACAGCCCTTAAGCCAGGGGAGAAGAAACGTTCTGAGGTTGCGGGGGACCTTGGAGCAGGACTCACGACTATCTCTTTTGGCCAGGATTTTGGTATCTTCCCTGTGTCTGAGTTGGTTCTTCCATAGATCCTCAATGGTGTTGTCTTTTTGTCTGACCCCTTTCTCTTCAGGGAAGGAACTTGAGCCACTTTTCGTTCTTTTTCCTTTACGCTTGTGTTCCTTTGGAACCTTTCGCCCTGAAGGTCAACCAAACAACAGATTGATGTAACACAACCCTATCTGATTTAAGACCATAAGATGTCGGAGCAGAATTAGGCCATTCAGCCCATCATGTCTGCTCCGCCATTCAGCCCATCATGGCTGACGTATTCTTCCTCTCAACCCCATTCTCCTGCCTTCTCCCTGTAACCTTTGATGCCCGGACTAACCAAGAACCTATCAACATCTGCTTTAAATATACTCAATGAATTGGCCTCCACAACCGTCCGTGACAATGAATTCCACAGATTTGTCAACCTCTGGTCATTCTAGGGAACCTCCTCTGGGCTCCAGTCAATGCCAGCAGAGCTTTTCTTAGATACGGGTAAAAGGAACTGCTCGCAATATTCCGTACAGTCTGACCGATACCTTATGAAGCCTCAGCGTCACATCCTTGCTCTTACATACTAATCCTCTCGAAATGAATGCTAACTTTACATTTGTCTTCCTTACCGCTGACTCAAGCTGCAAGTTAATCTTTAGGGAATCTGCATCCAAGTCCCTTTGCACCCCTGATTTTTAACTGTTCTCCCAGATTAGAAAACAGATCTTTATTCCTTCTACCAAAGTGCATGACCGTACACTTCCCTACACTATATTCCATCTGCCATTCCTTTGCCCATTGCCCAAGCCTTCCTGGTCCTCAACACTACCTGCCCCTCCACCTATCTTTGTATCATCAGAAAACTTGCCCAAAAAGCCATCAATTGTGTCATCGAAGTTGTTGACAAATAATGTGAAAAGAAGCAGTTCCAATACTGACCCCAGCAGAACACCACTATTCAATGGCAGCCAGACAATATAAGCCCCTGTTATTCCCTCTGGATACACACAATATAACCTATATAACATTTGGCCAAAGTTATACAAAACTGTCATAACATCTCCTGTGCCACTACTTACAATAAACATGTTGCCTCATCTGTTAAATGGTCTTTCCTACTCTTCTTGTTCTGTTCATAATTATTGAGTCTGTTCACATTTATTTAAGTCTGATTATTGATGTTTGCGCATGTGACCATTCTGCTCATTGTTGACTGCTCATGGCTGTTTGCACTGTGTCTGGTAAATTATTGATTGCTTATTGTGTTGTCTGTTATGGTATTGTCTTGTGTTTCATGCTTGGCACCGAATCACAATCCATTCTGGTATGTTTCACATGCTGGCAATAAAGTGATTCTGATTCTAATAAACAACATCAGTTTGGTTTTGTTGATCTCATGCCTGAGATAAAGCAAAGCTACTTGTCTGACCCTTCTCACCTTTTCCAGTTGGCCAAACTTCTCATCTTGAGCTGCCAGCATCTTCTCAAAATCTTCTTGCTTCTTAATTAAATCTTCCACCTCACTGACAGAGTCCTGAGGAGAGAAAGTGTCATCTATCTACAGACGTCTCACAATAAAGTCACCCTATAGGTAAGTAGGAGATACAGCATTAGCCAAATCATAACAGGAAAGAATCCTAGTCAGGATCCTCGAGGATGTTTTGGACTAGTGACAACTGTTTATGTCAGAAGTAATAGAAAATCATTGACATGAAGCATTACACTTGTTTACCTCCCAGAGATACTGGCTGACCTATTGAGAATTATACTTCCATAATTTTCCATTTATATTTTGTAAGTGTATTTGGTTTTGATCTGAGTCTGTCTTGGTTTACCTGCCATGGGGTGGCTTGATGAGATATCGGAAAAAGCGCTTTAGTCTGTGTCTATCCTACGCATTCTGACAGAATACTTGGTACAGTTATGTAGATATAGGAACAGGAGTCAGCTGTTCTGACCTTGACGCTGTTGCCCTGTTTAATGAAATCATAGGCGATCTCTAACTTAACACCATACACCCAACCTAGTTCAGTCCCCCTTCATACCCTCCTTTAACAAAAGAGATCTATCAATCTCAGAACTAAAAGGACCAGCGTCTACTGCAAATAACTCTGAATCACATTGTTTAAAGAGACATATTTTGAACAGGAACCATCTCTCTGCCTTTGTTATAGGATAACTGTGATGGACTAGCTTGACGGAATAGTTTTCATTGGATAACAAGGGTTGATGGATTTGCTGCCCATGTGGGATTTGACAAGATTCCTCATGGTAACTGAGCAGCAATGTTAAAACCTCAGCCCCAAGGTAGCAACACAAGTGATCTCAAGATAACTTGGTGGCAGGAAGCTAGTGGAGAGTTAGTGTTGGCAATGCTCATGTAGTGGGGTTCCTTTGGGCTCAGTGCTTGGTCTGTCTCTGCCGTATATCACAGGAACACCATCTGGACTAGAGGGCTTGAGGTACAAGACAGGCTGGAAAGGCTAGGACTGTTGTTCTTGGATTGAAGGAGGCAGTGGTAACCTTAAAGAGATTGTTAAAATGATGAGGCCATAGATAGGGTGTATAGTCCCTGTCTTCTTCCCAGGAAGGGGACTTTGAAACTAGAGGACATAGGTTAAAGGTGAGAGGGGAAAGATTCAAAGAGGATCTGAGGAGCAAGATTTTAAACAGAGTGCCAGATATATGGAATGAGCTGTCAGAGGCTGCTAAAATTACAACATTTCAAAGACACTTGGACAGGTATATGGACAGGAAAGGTTTAGGGGGATATGGGCCAAATTCAGGCAAAGGGGATTAGCATTGATAGGCAGCTTGGTGAGCATGGATGAGTTAGAGCAAAGGGCCTGTTTCCTTGCTGAATAACTCTATGAGTTTATGTGTACCATTTCTGGGAATTATGGACAATACAAAAAGTTCTACTTTTAAACTATGTTGCACTTGTTGTCTGCACAGGGGAAGTTTTCCTTTGTAAATATCCTGTGTTGTAACAACTGAAGGTGCTGATCGGGACAATGTAGAGGAAATAGCCATGACTTTCTTCACACTTTTACCAACTTTACCCTCCCCATACCCCCCCCAAACTACCCTATGCACTTGCACACTGGTGACAATTTACAATGATACACACCCATTGTTGGGATGTGGAGGAAACTGAAGCAACCTGAGGAACCCCAAGGGAAATGAGCAAGTCCCACATGGAGTGTTATACATGGCCAGCGTTGAACCAGGGCCAGTGGTGCTCCGAGACACTAGCCAGCGTTGAACCAGGGCCAGTGGTGCTCCGAGACACTGGCCAGCGTTGAACCAGGGCCAGTGGTGCTCCGAGACACTGGCCAGCATTGAACCAGGGCCAGTGGTGCTCCGAGACACTGGCCAGCATTGAACCAGGGCCAGTGGTGCTCCGAGTTAGCTGACCCACTGTGCACTTGCAGTCTTTGACAGAACCTTCTTTTATGAAGCCTATACTTTTCAATTGTACTTTTCTCCTTATTCTGAACACCTCCTGGATTGCCCTTGGAATTTACAATATATTTATAACCTACCTGGTTCCTCACACACACCTCGCCTACTTCATAATTTTAAATCTCTCTCTCTTATGACTCCTTCCAGTTTTTCCTTTACTGGAGAAAAGATAGTGTATTGCAAGGAATGGAGGGTTCTGATTCTGGTATCCCAGGCAACCATTTCTCAGTGGAAACCGTCGTTCAGGGAAATCAGCAACAGCCAATTGGGCCATGCTCTCTGTTCATTCTTACCCCAAAGTTGTTGCCAGATATAAGCCCTTCTTTGGAGCCCAGCCACGCAGCCATTAACTCGAGCTCCCTGAGCTGTGCCTGTTTCCACAATTCCTCCTCATACAGGGCTTCTTGTATCTCCCACTTCTTCATCACCTGGTTCATCTGCTCAGACATTTCATTCAACTTCTCATCGACCTGATGAAGAAAAGACGCAACCTATTTATTACTCATCGGACCAGGCCCTCCGAGCCAAGCTGCATCGCAACCCCGGATTTAACCAGCCTAGCCTAATCACAGGACAATTTTCAATGGCCAATTAACTAGTAACTGGCGTGTCTTTGGACTGTGGGAGGAAACCGGAGCACCTGGAGGAAACCCATGCATTACACGAGGGGGACGTACAGGCTCAGTGCAGATGACTTTGGAATTGAACGCAAACTCTGACAGCCAAGCTGTAATAGTGTCGCACTAACTGTTACACCACTGCGACGCCCCGCTTAGAGCTAATAGTTTAATGCAATTCTGGCAGTATACAGGGAACGTGTTACAGTTCGGGTGGAACAAGTCTCCTGCTGGCGGAGAGAGGGAAGGGAAAGGACATGCAGGGCCCTCAAAGCCTTTTACCTCTTTCGACAGGATGTGTCTGTTCTCCCTCAGCTCAGTTCCGGTTGTTAGCAGCTCCTCATACTTGGCTTTCTGTTTGTCGATCTCTCGCTTGTACTCCTTGTGACGTTTGTAGAGCTGATCAGCACTCACAGATCCCCTGGCCTGCTCTTCTGTGTCCAGCAGAGTGTCCATCTCATTCACCCAGGACCTGAATAAAGGAATAAGCTTTCATTGTGGCTTTTATGGTAAAGGAAGTACCCACATCACAGTGGCCATATGGTCCTTATAGTCTGACTGTTTTCTAGACCCTGTTCTAGATTCCACAGCCTACAGAAACCTTTCTGCACCCAGCTGGCTGAACTCCTTGTGAAGGAAAGGCAGCAAACAATGGAACAATGGGAATATTTGATGAGTGGGCAGCTGGGCTCAGCTACTGTATCTGTAGACCAAGCTGGCCATCCTTTTCACTTGCTGCTGCCTCTCACTGTTAAACATGGTGGCTATTTGGTTAGGCTGGCATCTCCGGTTTTCGCCCTCTCACCCATAAAGCAGGACTTGCTTCCACAAAGTCTTTCCAACTGTTCCATGATCTTCTCTTTCTTTCTCTTCCTTCTGGATCTTGTCCACAACTCTCTCCGTTTTCCCTTCCAGTCACAACGCTGATGTTTCAATTCCATTATCAGAACATTACCACCATCTCCCAATCTGTGCTTATGTCACATCTCTCTTGAACCCAGTCCGTCACCTGATCTCTCCACCGCTCAAGCTACTCTTTCTCTCAGGTTACATCTCCATCCCACACTCTTACAGATGCTTTGTTTTTGATGAGGGGATTGAACCGGCTGTATAATCAAAGAAAGATTTTCAACAAGAGGTCATAGTGCCTGGATTGCTAAATGCTCTCCTCGTACAGAATTTATGAAAAATGAGTTTATACTCAGGACATTTCAAAACACTTTATAGTCCGTGAAGTCAATTTGAAGTGCAGTCAGTATGAAATCCACAAACTAGTGTGCATGACAAGGTTCCATAAAGAGCTGTCAGTCTGTTTAAATGTTTAGATTTTGCCAGAGCACCAGGTCGAACTTGTCACTCTGCTGCCCTTCATGCAGGATATCTCTGTGGGCAGATGTGGACTTGGTTTAACCTCATTCGGAAGATTGTATCTGTTACACTGCAGCATTGCTTCGGACTGGCTGCACTGTGTTCTCTGGGCAGGGTCAAGGTCTCAGCCCCTACCTCAGAGATAAGAGCTGTGTCATTAAGGAGTGGTTTTCACAATGTCAATAGGAAGGATGACTGTTAAAATTGGTTTGGATAAACCAGTACAGCTGAAAAAAAACAAATTTAAACGTCAATCTGTGAAAACTTAAACGGTGCCTGAACAGAATTATTAGCTCGTTATGGTAAGGTTTAAAAATATTAAAGAGGTCCCAGAAGGATTTTCCAAGTTAGGTGTATATTCAAGAAGCAAAATCAAAATTGCCACAAATGAAGTAAATGGAGTGAGGGACAATCCCTCACGATTGAGGATGGCTTGGTTCCACTGTGCACTTGTGGTTTCTTGGGTGTGCACACCACTGATTCCTAGGTGGGAAAGGTGGGATAGGAGGAGCCCAGTGGGACAGGAGGTGCCCAGTGGGACAGGTGGGATAGGAGATGTCTGGTGGGACAGGTGGGATGGAAGATGTTAGTGGAGCAGGTGGGATAGGAGATGTCTAGTGGGACAGGTGGGACAGGAGATGTCTAGTGGGACAGATGGGATGGGAGATGTCTAGTGGGACAGGTGGGACAGGAGATGTCTAGTGGGACAGGTGGGATAGGAGATGTCTGGTGGGACAGGTGGGACAGGAGATGTCTAGTGGGACAGGTGGGATAGGAGATGTCTGGTGGGACAGGTGGGATAGGAGATGTCTAGTGGGACAGGTGGGATGGGAGATGTCTAGTGGGACAGGTGGGATAGGAGATGTCTGGTGGGACAGGTGGGATAGGAGATGTCTAGTGGGACAGGTGGGATTGGAGATGTCTAGTGAGACAGCTGGGATGGGAGATGTCTGTTGGGACAGGTGGGATAGGAGATGTCTGGTGGGACAGGTGGGATGGGAGATGTCTGGTGGGACAGGTGGGATAGGAGATGTCTAGTGGGACAGGTGGGATAGGAGATGTCTGGTGGGACAGGTGGGATAGGAGGTCTAGTGGAACAGGTGGGATGTGAGATGTCTAGTGGGACAGGTGGGATGGGAGATGTCTGGTGGGACAGGTGGGATAGGAGATGTCTAGTGGGACAGGAGATGTCTGGTGGGACAGGTGGGATGGGAGATGTCTGGTGGGACAGGTGGGACGGGAGATGTCTAGTGGGACAGGTGGGATGGGAGATGTCTAGTGGGACAGGTTGGAAAGGAGATGTCTAGTGGGACAGGTGGGATAGGAGATGTCTGGTGGGACAGGTGGGATAGGAGATGTCTAGTGGGACAGGTGGGACGGGAGATGTCTAGTGGGACAGGTGGGATGGGAGATGTCTGGTGGGACAGGTGGGATAGGAGATGTCTAGTGGGACAGGTGGGATAGGAGATGTCTGGTGGGACAGGTGGGATAGGAGATGTCTGGTGGGACTGGTGGGATAGGAGATGTCTAGTGGGACAGGTGGGATGGGAGATGTCTAGTGGGACAGGTGGGACGGGAGATGTCTTGTGGGACAGGTGGGACGGAAGATGTTAGTGGAGCAGGTGGGACGGGAGATGTCTGGTGGGACAAGTGGGACGGGAGATGTCTAGTGAGACAGGTGGGATGGGAGATGTCTAGTGGGACAGGTGGGATGGGAGATGTCTGGTGGGACAGGTGGGATGGGAGATGTCTAGTGAGACAGGTGGGATGGGAGATGTCTAGTGGGACAGGTGGGATGGGAGATGTCGGGTGGGACAGGTGGGATAGGAGATGTCTAGTGGGACAGGTGGGATGGGAGATTTCTAGTGGGACAGGTGGGATGGGAGATGTCTAGTGGGACTGGTGGGACGGAAGATGTTAGTGGAGCAGGTGGGACAGGAGATGTCTGGTGGGACAAGTGGGACGGGAGATGTCTAGTGAGACAGGTGGGATGGGAGATATCGAGTGGGACAGGTGGGATGGGAGATGTCTGGTGGGACAGGTGGGATAGGAGATGTCTAGTGAGACAGGTGGGATGGGAGATGTTAGTGGAGCAGGTGGGACGGGAGATGTCTAGTGGGACAGGAGATGTCTAGTGGGACAGGTGGGATGGGAGATGTCTAGTGGGACAGGTGGGATGGGAGATGTCTGGTGGGACAGGTGGGATGGGAGATGTCTAGTGGGACAGGTGGGATGGGAGATGTCTAGTGGGACAGGTGGGATGGGAGATGTCTAGTGGGACAGGTGGGATGGGAGATGTCTAGTGGGACAGGTTGGACAGGAGATGTCTAGTGGGACAGGTGGGATAGGAGATGTCTGGTGGGACAGGTGGGATAGGAGATGTCTAGTGGGACAGGTGGGATGGGAGATGTCTAGTGGGACAGGTGGGATGGGAGATATTTGGTGGGACAGGTGGGATAGGAGATGTCTAGTGGGACAGGTGGGATAGGAGATGTCTGGTGGGACAGGTGGGATAGGAGATGTCTGGTGGGACTGGTGGGATAGGAGATGTCTAGTGGGACAGGTGGGATGGGAGATGTCTAGTGGGACAGGTGGGACGGGAGATGTCTAGTGAGACAGGTGGGATGGGAGATGTCTAGTGGGACAGGTGGGATGGGAGATGTCTGGTGGGACAGGTGGGATGGGAGATGTCTAGTGAGACAGGTGGGATGGGAGATGTCTAGTGGGACAGGTGGGATGGGAGATGTCTGGTGGGACAGATAGGATAGGAGATGTCTAGTGGGACAGGTGGGATGGGAGATGTCTAGTGGGACAGTTGGGATGGGAGATGTCTAGTGGGACTGGTGGGACGGAAGATGTTATTGGAGCAGGTGGGACAGGAGATGTCTGGTGGGACAAGTGGGACGGGAGATGTCTAGTGAGACAGGTGGGATGGGAGATGTCTGGTGGGACAGGTGGGATGGGAGATGTCTAGTGGGACAGGTGGGATGGGAGATGTCTAGTGGGACAGGTGGGATGGGAGATGTCTAGTGGGACAGGTGGGATAGGAGATGTCTAGTGGGACAGGAGATGTCTAGTGGGACAGGTGGGACGGGAGATGTCTAGTGGGACAGGTGAGGTCAGTGGGACATGTGGGACAGGTGGACGGGAGATGTCTAGTGGGACAGGAGGGACGGGAGATGTCTAGTGGGACAGGTGGGATGGGAGATGTCTAGTGGGACAGGTGGGATGGGAGATGTCTAGTGGGACAGGAGGTGCCCAGTGGGACAGGTGGGACAGGAGATGTCTAGTCTGACAGGTGGGACAGGAGATGTCTAGTGGGACAGGAGATGTCTAGTAGGACAGGTGGGACAGGAGATGTCTAGTGGGACAGGTGGGACAGGAGATATCTAGTGGGACAGGTGGGACGGGAGATGTCTAGTGGGACAGGTGGGATAGGAGATGTCTGGTGGGACAGGTGGGATGGGAGATGTCTAGTGGGACAGGTGGGATGGGAGATGTCTAGTGGGACAGGTGGGACAGGAGATGTCTAGTGGGACAGGTGGGATAGGAGATGTCTGGTGGGACAGGTGGGATAGGAGATGTCTAGTGGGACAGGTGGGACGGGAGATGTCTAGTGGGACAGGTGGGATGGGAGATGTCTAGTGGGACAGGTGGGACAGGAGATGTCTAGTGGGACAGGTGGGATAGGAGATGTCTGGTGGGACAGGAGATGTCTAGTGGGACAGGTGGGATAGGAGATGACTGGTGGGACAGGTGGGATAGGAGATGTCTAGTGGGACAGGTGGGATGGGAGATGTCTAGTGGGACAGGTGGGATGGGAGATGTCTGGTGGGACAGGTGGGATAGGAGATGTCTAGTGGGACAGGTGGGATAGGAGATGTCTGGTGGGACAGGTGGGATAGGAGATGTCTGGTGGGACTGGTGGGATAGGAGATGTCTAGTGGGACAGGTGGGACGGGAGATGTCTAGTGGGACAGGTGGGACGGAAGATGTTAGTGGAACAGGTGGGATGGGAGATGTCTACTGGGACAGGTGGGATGGGAGATGTCTGGTGGGACAGGTGGGATAGGAGATGTCTAGTGGGACAGGAGATGTCTGGTGGGACAGGTGGGATGGGAGATGTCTGGTGGGACAGGTGGGACGGGAGATGTCTAGTGGGACAGGTGGGATGGGAGATGTCTAGTGGGACAGGTTGGAAAGGAGATGTCTAGTGGGACAGGTGGGATAGGAGATGTCTGGTGGGACAGGTGGGATAGGAGATGTCTAGTGGGACAGGTGGGATGGGAGATGTCTAGTGGGACAGGTGGGATGGGAGATGTCTGGTGGGACAGGTGGGATAGGAGATGTCTAGTGGGACAGGTGGGATAGGAGATGTCTGGTGGGACAGGTGGGATAGGAGATGTCTGGTGGGACTGGTGGGATAGGAGATGTCTAGTGGGACAGGTGGGATGGGAGATGTCTAGTGGGACAGGTGGGACGGGAGATGTCTAGTGGGACAGGTGGGACGGAAGATGTTAGTGGAGCAGGTGGGACGGGAGATGTGTGGTGGGACAAGTGGGTCGGGAGATGTCTAGTGAGACAGGTGGGATGGGAGATGTCTAGTGGGACAGGTGGGATGGGAGATGTCTGGTGGGACAGGTGGGATGGGAGATGTCTAGTGAGACAGGTGGGATGGGAGATGTCTAGTGGGACAGGTGGGATGGGAGATGTCTGGTGGGACAGGTGGGATAGGAGATGTCTAGTGGGACAGGTGGGATGGGAGATGTCTAGTGGGACAGGTGGGATGGGAGATGTCTAGTGGGACTGGTGGGACGGAAGATGTTAGTGGAGCAGGTGGGACAGGAGATGTCTGGTGGGACAAGTGGGACGGGAGATGTCTAGTGAGACAGGTGGGATGGGAGATATCTAGTGGGACAGGTGCGATGGGAGATGTCTGGTGGGACAGGTGGGATAGGAGATGTCTAGTGAGACAGGTGGGATGGGAGATGTTAGTGGAGCAGGTGGGACGGGAGATGTCTAGTGGGACAGGAGATGTCTAGTGGGACAGGTGGGATGGGAGATGTCTAGTGGGACAGGTGGGATGGGAGATGTCTGGTGGGACAGGTGGAATGGGAGATGTCTAGTGGGACAGGTGGGATGGGAGATGTCTAGTGGGACAGGTGGGATGGGAGAGGTCTAGTGGGACAGGTGGGATAGGAGATGTCTAGTGGGACAGGAGATGTCTAGTGGGACAGGTGGGACGGGAGATGTCTAGTGGGACAGGTGAGGTCAGTGGGACATGTGGGACAGGTGGGATGGGAGATGTCTAGTGGGACAGGTGGGATGGGAGATGTCTGGTGGGACAGGTGGGATAGGAGATGTCTAGTGGGACAGGAGATGTCTGGTGGGACAGGTGGGATGGGAGATGTCTGGTGGGACAGGTGGGACGGGAGATGTCTAGTGGGACAGGTGGGATGGGAGATGTCTAGTGGGACAGGTTGGACAGGAGATGTCTAGTGGGACAGGTGGGATAGGAGATGTCTGGTGGGACAGGTGGGATAGGAGATGTCTAGTGGGACAGGTGGGATGGGAGATGTCTAGTGGGACAGGTGGGATGGGAGATATCTGGTGGGACAGGTGGGATAGGAGATGTCTAGTGGGACAGGTGGGACGGGAGATGTCTAGTGGGACAGGTGAGGTCAGTGGGACATGTGGGACAGGTGGGATGGGAGATGTCTAGTGGGACAGGTGGGATGGGAGATGTCTGGTGGGACAGGTGGGATAGGAGATGTCTAGTGGGACAGGAGATGTCTGGTGGGACAGGTGGGATGGGAGATGTCTAGTGAGACAGGTGGGATGGGAGATGTTAGTGGAGCAGGTGGGACGGGAGATGTCTGGTGGGACAAGTGGGACGTGAGATGTCTAGTGAGACAGGTGGGATGGGAGATGTCTGGTGGGACAGGTGGGATAGGAGATGTCTAGTGAGACAGGTGGGATGGGAGATGTTAGTGGAGCAGGTGGGACAGGAGATGTCTAGTGGGACAGGAGATGTCTAGTGGGACAGGTGGGATGGGAGATGTCTAGTGGGACAGGTGGGATGGGAGATGTCTGGTGGGACAGGTGGGATGGGAGATGTCTAGTGGGACAGGTGGGATGGGAGATGTCTAGTGGGACAGGTGGGATGGGAGATGTCTAGTGGGACAGGTGGGATAGGAGATGTCTAGTGGGACAGGAGATGTCTAGTGGGACAGGTGGGACGGGAGATGTCTAGTGGGACAGGAGATGTCTGGTGGGACAGGTGGGATGGGAGATGTCTGGTGGGACAGGTGGGACGGGAGATGTCTAGTGGGACAGGTGGGATGGGAGATGTCTAGTGGGACAGGTTGGACAGGAGATGTCTAGTGGGACAGGTGGGATAGGAGATGTCTGGTGGGACAGGTGGGATAGGAGATGTCTAGTGGGACAGGTGGGATGGGAGATGTCTAGTGGGACAGGTGGGATGGGAGATATCTGGTGGGACAGGTGGGATAGGAGATGTCTAGTGGGAGAGGTGGGATAGGAGATGTCTGGTGGGACAGGTGGGATAGGAGATGTCTGGTGGGACTGGTGGGATAGGAGATGTCTAGTGGGACAGGTGGGATGGGAGATGTCTAGTGGGACAGGTGGGACGGGAGATGTCTAGTGGGACCGGTGGGACGGAAGATGTTAGTGGAGCAGGTGGGACGGGAGATGTCTGGTGGGACAAGTGGGACGTGAGATGTCTAGTGAGACAGGTGGGATGGGAGATGTCTGGTGGGACAGGTGGGATAGGAGATGTCTAGTGAGACAGGTGGGATGGGAGATGTTAGTGGAGCAGGTGGGACAGGAGATGTCTAGTGGGACAGGAGATGTCTAGTGGGACAGGTGGGATGGGAGATGTCTAGTGGGACAGGTGGGATGGGAGATGTCTGGTGGGACAGGTGGGATGGGAGATGTCTAGTGGGACAGGTGGGATGGGAGATGTCTAGTGGGACAGGTGGGATGGGAGATGTCTAGTGGGACAGGTGGGATAGGAGATGTCTAGTGGGACAGGAGATGTCTAGTGGGACAGGTGGGACGGGAGATGTCTAGTGGGACAGGTGAGGTCAGTGGGACATGTGGGACAGGTGGACGGGAGATGCCTAGTGGGACAGGAGGGACGGGAGATGTCTAGTGGGACAGGTGGGATGGGAGATGTCTAGTGGGACAGGTGGGATGGGAGATGTCTAGTGGGATAGGAGGTGCCCAGTGGGACAGGTGGGACAGGAGATGTCTAGTGGGACAGGTGGGACAGGAGATGTCTAGTGGGACAGGAGATGTCTAGTAGGACAGGTGGGACAGGAGATGTCTAGTGGGACAGGTGGGACAGGAGATGTCTAGTGGGACAGGAGATGTCTAGTGGGACAGGTGGGACGGGAGATGTCTAGTGGGACAGGTGGGATGGGAGATGTCTAGTGGGACAGGTGGGACGGGAGATGTCTAGTGGGACAGGTGGGACGGGAGATGTCTGGTGGGACAGGTGGGATAGGAGATGTCTAGTGGGACTGGTGGGATGGGAGATGTCTGGTGGGACAGGTGGGATAGGAGATGTCTAGTGGGACAGGTGGGATGGGAGATGTCTAGTGGGACAGGAGATGTCTGGTGGGACAGGTGGGATGGGAGATGTCTGGTGGGACAGGTGGGATGGGAGATGTCTAGTGGGACAGGTGGGATGGGAGATGTCTAGTGGGACAGGTGGGACAGGAGATGTCTAGTGGGACAGGTGGGATAGGAGATGTCTGGTGGGACAGGTGGGATAGGAGATGTCTAGTGGGACAGGTGGGACGGGAGATGTCTAGTGGGACAGGTGGGATGGGAGACGTCTAGTTGGACAGGTGGGACAGGAGATGTCTAGTGGGACAGGTGGGATAGGAGATGTCTGGTGGGACAGGTGGGACAGGAGATGTCTAGTGGGACAGGTGGGATAGGAGATGTCTGGTGGGACAGGTGGGATAGGAGATGTCTAGTGGGACAGGTGGGATGGGAGATGTCTAGTGGGGCAGGTGGGATGGGAGATGTCTGGTGGGACAGGTGGGATAGGAGATGTCTAGTGGGACAGGTGGGATAGGAGATGTCTGGTGGGACAGGTGGGATAGGAGATGTCTGGTGGGACTGGTGGGATAGGAGATGTCTAGTGGGACAGGTGGGACGGGAGATGTCTAGTGGGACCGGTGGGACGGAAGATGTTAGTGGAGCAGGTGGGACGGGAGATGTCTGGTGGGACAAGTGGGACGTGAGATGTCTAGTGAGACAGGTGGGATGGGAGATGTCTGGTGGGACAGGTGGGATAGGAGATGTCTAGTGAGACAGGTGGGATGGGAGATGTTAGTGGAGCAGGTGGGACAGGAGATGTCTAGTGGGACAGGAGATGTCTAGTGGGACAGGTGGGATGGGAGATGTCTAGTGGGACAGGTGGGATGGGAGATGTCTGGTGGGACAGGTGGGATGGGAGATGTCTAGTGGGACAGGTGGGATGGGAGATGTCTAGTGGGACAGGTGGGATGGGAGATGTCTAGTGGGACAGGTGGGATAGGAGATGTCTAGTGGGACAGGAGATGTCTAGTGGGACAGGTGGGACGGGAGATGTCTAGTGGGACAGGTGAGGTCAGTGGGACATGTGGGACAGGTGGACGGGAGATGCCTAGTGGGACAGGAGGGACGGGAGATGTCTAGTGGGACAGGTGGGATGGGAGATGTCTAGTGGGACAGGTGGGATGGGAGATGTCTAGTGGGATAGGAGGTGCCCAGTGGGACAGGTGGGACAGGAGATGTCTAGTGGGACAGGTGGGACAGGAGATGTCTAGTGGGACAGGAGATGTCTAGTAGGACAGGTGGGACAGGAGATGTCTAGTGGGACAGGTGGGACAGGAGATGTCTAGTGGGACAGGAGATGTCTAGTGGGACAGGTGGGACGGGAGATGTCTAGTGGGACAGGTGGGATGGGAGATGTCTAGTGGGACAGGTGGGACGGGAGATGTCTAGTGGGACAGGTGGGACGGGAGATGTCTGGTGGGACAGGTGGGATAGGAGATGTCTAGTGGGACTGGTGGGATGGGAGATGTCTGGTGGGACAGGTGGGATAGGAGATGTCTAGTGGGACAGGTGGGATGGGAGATGTCTAGTGGGACAGGAGATGTCTGGTGGGACAGGTGGGATGGGAGATGTCTGGTGGGACAGGTGGGATGGGAGATGTCTAGTGGGACAGGTGGGATGGGAGATGTCTAGTGGGACAGGTGGGACAGGAGATGTCTAGTGGGACAGGTGGGATAGGAGATGTCTGGTGGGACAGGTGGGATAGGAGATGTCTAGTGGGACAGGTGGGACGGGAGATGTCTAGTGGGACAGGTGGGATGGGAGATGTCTAGTTGGACAGGTGGGACAGGAGATGTCTAGTGGGACAGGTGGGATAGGAGATGTCTGGTGGGACAGGTGGGACAGGAGATGTCTAGTGGGACAGGTGGGATAGGAGATGTCTGGTGGGACAGGTGGGATAGGAGATGTCTAGTGGGACAGGTGGGATGGGAGATGTCTAGTGGGGCAGGTGGGATGGGAGATGTCTGGTGGGACAGGTGGGATAGGAGATGTCTAGTGGGACAGGTGGGATAGGAGATGTCTGGTGGGACAGGTGGGATAGGAGATGTCTGGTGGGACTGGTGGGATAGGAGATGTCTAGTGGGACAGGTGGGATGGGAGATGTCTAGTGGGACAGGTGGGACGGGAGATGTCTAGTGGGACAGGTGGGACGGAAGATGTTAGTGGAGCAGGTGGGACGGGAGATGTCTAGTGGGACAGGTGGGACGGGAGATGTCTAGTGGGACAGGAGATGTCTAGTGGGACAGGTGAGGTCAGTGGGACAGGTGGGACAGGTGGGACGGGAGATGTCTAGTGGGACAGGTGGGATGGGAGATGTCTAGTTGGACAGGTGGGACAGGAGATGTCTAGTGGGACAGGTGGGATAGGAGATGTCTGGTGGGACAGGTGGGACAGGAGATGTCTAGTGGGACAGGTGGGATAGGAGATGTCTGGTGGGACAGGTGGGATAGGAGATGTCTAGTGGGACAGGTGGGATGGGAGATGTCTAGTGGGGCAGGTGGGATGGGAGATGTCTGGTGGGACAGGTGGGATAGGAGATGTCTAGTGGGACAGGTGGGATAGGAGATGTCTGGTGGGACAGGTGGGATAGGAGATGTCTGGTGGGACTGGTGGGATAGGAGATGTCTAGTGGGACAGGTGGGATGGGAGATGTCTAGTGGGACAGGTGGGACGGGAGATGTCTAGTGGGACAGGTGGGACGGAAGATGTTAGTGGAGCAGGTGGGACGGGAGATGTCTAGTGGGACAGGTGGGACGGGAGATGTCTAGTGGGACAGGAGATGTCTAGTGGGACAGGTGAGGTCAGTGGGACAGCTGGGACAGGTGGGACGGGAGATGTCTAGTGGGACAGGAGGGACGGGAGATGTCTAGTGGGACAGGTGGGATGGGAGATGTCTAGTGGGACAGGTGGGATGGGAGATGTCTAGTGGGACAGGTGAGGTCAGTGGGACAGGTGGGACAGGTGGGACGGGAGATGTCTAGTGGGACAGGAGGGACGGGAGATGTCTAGTGGGACAGGTGGGATGGGAGATGTCTAGTGGGACAGGTGGGATGGGAGATGTCTAGTGGGACAGGAGGTGCCCAGTGGGACATGTGGGACAGGAGATGTCTAGTGGGACAGGTGGGACAGGAGATGTCTAGTGGGACAGGAGATGTCTAGTAGGACAGGTGGGACAGGAGATGTCTAGTAGGACAGGTGGGACAGGAGATGTCTAGTGGGACAGGAGATGTCTAGTGGGACAGGTGGGATGGGAGATGTCTAGTGGGACAGGTGGGATGGGAGATGTCTGGTGGGACAGGTGGGATGGGAGATGTCTAGTGGGACAGGTGGGATGGGAGATGTCTAGTGGGACAGGTGGTATGGGAGATGTCTAGTGGGACAGGTGGTATGGGAGAAGTCTAGTGGGACAGGTGGGATGGGAGATGTCTAGTGGGACAGGTGGGATGGGAGATGTCTGGTGGGACAGGTGGGATGGGAGATGTCTAGAGGGACAGGTGGGATGGGAGATGTCTAGTGGGACAGGTGGGACGGGAGATGTCTAGTGGGACAGGAGATGTCTAGCAGGACAGGTGAGGTCTGTGGGGCAGGTGGGACAGGTGGGACGGGAGATGTCTAGTGGGACAGGAGGGATGGGAGATGTCTAGTGGGACAGGTGGGATGGGAGATGTCTAGTGGGACAGGTGGGATGGGAGATGTCTAGTGGGACAGGAGGTGCCCAGTGGGACAGGTGGGACAGGAGATGTCTAGTGGGACAGGTGGGACAGGAGATGTCTAGTGGGACAGGAGATATCTAGTAGGACAGGTGGGACAGCAAATGTCTAGTGGGACAGGTGGGACAGGAGATGTCTAGTGGGACAGGAGATGTCTAGTGGGACAGGTGGGATGGGAGATTTCTAGTGGGACAGGTGGGATGGGAGATGTCTGGTGGGACAGGTGGGATGGGAGATGTCTAGTGGGACAGGTGGGATGGGAGATGTCTAGTGGGACAGGTGGGATGGGAGATGTCTAGTGGGACAGGTGGGATAGGAGATGTCTAGTGGGACAGGAGATGTCTAGTGGGACAGGAGATGTCTAGTGGGACAGGAGATGTCTAGTGGGACAGGTGAGGTCAGTGGGACAGGTGGGACAGGTGGGACTGGAGATGTCTAGTGGGACAGGAGGGACGGGAGATGTCTAGTGGGACAGTTGGGATGGGAGATGTCTAGTGGGACAGGTGGGATGGGAGATGTCTAGTGGGAATGGAGGTGCCCAGTGGGACAGGTGGGACAGGAGATGTCTAGTGGGACAGGTGGGACAGGAGATGTCTAGTGGGACAGGAGATGTCTAGTAGGACAGGTGGGACAGGAGATGTCTAGTGGGACAGGTGGGACAGGAGATGTCTAGTGGGACAGGAGATGTCTAGTGGGACAGGTGGGACGGGAGATGTCTAGTGGGACAGGTGGGACGGAAGATGTCTAGTGGGACAGGTGGGACAGGAGATGTCTGGTGGGACAGGTGGGATGGGAGATGTCTGGTGGGACAGGTGGGATAGGAGATGTCTAGTGGGACAGGTGGGATGGGAGATGTCTAGTGGGACAGGAGAGGTCTGGTGGGACAGGTGGGATGGGAGATGTCTGGTGGGACAGGTGGGATGGGAGATGTCTAGTGGGACAGGTGGGATGGGAGATGTCTAGTGGGACAGGTGGGACAGGAGATGTCTAGTGGGACAGTTGGGATAGGAGATGTCTGGTGGGACAGGTGGGATAGGAGATGTCTAGTGGGACAGGTGGGATGGGAGATGTCTAGTGAGACAGGTGGGATGGGAGATGTCTAGTGGGACAGGTGGGATAGGAGATGTCTGGTGGGACAGGTGGGATGGGAGATGTCTGGTGGGACAGGTGGGATAGGAGATGTCTAGTGGGACAGGTGGGATAGGAGATGTCTGGTGGGACAGGTGGGATAGGAGATGTCTAGTGGGACAGGTGGGATGGGAGATGTCTAGTGGGACAGGTGGGATGGGAGATGTCTGGTGGGACAGGTGGGATAGGAGATGTCTAGTGGGACAGGTGGGATAGGAGATGTCTAGTGGGACAGGTCGGATGGGAGATGTCTAGTGGGACAGGTGGGATGGGAGATGTCTGGTGGGACAGGTGAGACGGGAGATGTCTAGTGGGACAGGTGGGATGGGAGATGTCTAGTGGGACAGGTGGGACAGGAGTTGTCTAGTGGGACAGGTGGGATAGGAGATGTCTAGTGGAACAGGTCGGATGGGAGATGTTTAGTGGGACAGGTGGGATGGGAGATGTCTAGTGGGACAGGTGGAACGGAAGATGTTAGTGGAGCAGGTGGGACGGGAGATGTCTGGTGGGACAGGTGGTATGGGAGATGTCTAGTGGGACAGGTGGTATGGGAGAAGTCTAGTGGGACAGGTGGGATGGGAGATGTCTAGTGGGACAGGTGGGATGGGAGATGTCTGGTGGGACAAGTGGGACGGGAGATGTCTAGTGGGACAGGTGGGATGGGAGATGTCTAGAGAGACAGGTGGGATGGGAGATGTCTAGTGCGACAGGTGGGATGGGAGATGTCTGGTGGGACAGGTGGGATAGGAGATGTCTAGTGAGACAGGTGGGACGGGAGATGTCTTTTGGGACAGGTGGGATGGGAGATGTCTAGTGGGACAGGTGGGACAGGAGTTGTCTAGTGGGACAGGTCGGATGGGAGATGTTAGTGGAGCAGGTGGGACGGGAGATGTCTGGTGGGACAAGTGGGACGGGAGATGTCTAGTGGGACAGGTGGGATGGGAGATGTCTAGTGGGACAGGAGGGACGGGAGATGTCTAGTGGGACAGGTGGGATGGGAGATGTCTGGTGGGACAGGTGGGATGGGAGATGTCTAGTGGGACAGGAGATGTCTAGTGGGACAGGTGAGGTCAGTGGGACAGGTGGGACAGGTGGGACGGGAGATGTCTAGTGGGACAGGAGGGACGGGAGATGTCTAGTGGGACAGGTGGGATGGGAGATGTCTAGTGGGACAGGTGGGATGGGAGATGTCTAGTGGGACAGGTGAGGTCAGTGGGACAGGTGGGACAGGTGGGACGGGAGATGTCTAGTGGGACAGGAGGGACGGGAGATGTCTAGTGGGACAGGTGGGATGGGAGATGTCTAGTGGGACAGGTGGGATGGGAGATGTCTAGTGGGACAGGAGGTGCCCAGTGGGACATGTGGGACAGGAGATGTCTAGTGGGACAGGTGGGACAGGAGATGTCTAGTGGGACAGGAGATGTCTAGTAGGACAGGTGGGACAGGAGATGTCTAGTAGGACAGGTGGGACAGGAGATGTCTAGTGGGACAGGAGATGTCTAGTGGGACAGGTGGGATGGGAGATGTCTAGTGGGACAGGTGGGATGGGAGATGTCTGGTGGGACAGGTGGGATGGGAGATGTCTAGTGGGACAGGTGGGATGGGAGATGTCTAGTGGGACAGGTGGTATGGGAGATGTCTAGTGGGACAGGTGGTATGGGAGGTCTAGTGGGACAGGTGGGATGGGAGATGTCTAGTGGGACAGGTGGGATGGGAGATGTCTGGTGGGACAGGTGGGATGGGAGATGTCTAGAGGGACAGGTGGGATGGGAGATGTCTAGTGGGACAGGTGGGACGTGAGATGTCTAGTGGGACAGGAGATGTCTAGCAGGACAGGTGAGGTCTGTGGGACAGGTGGGACAGGTGGGACGGGAGATGTCTAGTGGGACAGGAGGGACGGGAGATGTCTAGTGGGACAGGTGGGATGGGAGATGTCTAGTGGGACAGGTGGGATGGGAGATGTCTAGTGGGACAGGAGGTGCCCAGTGGGACAGGTGGGACAGGAGATGTCTAGTGGGACAGGTGGGACAGGAGATGTCTAGTGGGACAGGAGATATCTAGTAGGACAGGTGGGACAGGAAATGTCTAGTGGGACAGGTGGGACAGGAGATGTCTAGTGGGACAGGAGATGTCTAGTGGGACAGGTGGGATGGGAGATTTCTAGTCGGACAGGTGGGATGGGAGATGTCTGGTGGGACAGGTGGGATGGGAGATGTCTAGTGGGACAGGTGGGATGGGAGATGTCTAGTGGGACAGGTGGGATGGGAGATGTCTAGTGGGACAGGTGGGATAGGAGATGTCTAGTGGGACAGGAGATGTCTAGTGGGACAGGTGAGGTCAGTGGGACAGGTGGGACAGGTGGGACTGGAGATGTCTAGTGGGACAGGAGGGACGGGAGATGTCTAGTGGGACAGTTGGGATGGGAGATGTCTAGTGGGACAGGTGGGATGGGAGATGTCTAGTGGGAATGGAGGTGCCCAGTGGGACAGGTGGGACAGGAGATGTCTAGTGGGACAGGTGGGACAGGAGATGTCTAGTGGGACAGGAGATGTCTAGTAGGACAGGTGGGACAGGAGATGTCTAGTGGGACAGGTGGGACAGGAGATGTCTAGTGGGACAGGAGATGTCTAGTGGGACAGGTGGGACGGGAGATGTCTAGTGGGACAGGTGGGACGGAAGATGTCTAGTGGGACAGGTGGGACAGGAGATGTCTGGTGGGACAGGTGGGATGGGAGATGTCTGGTGGGACAGGTGGGATAGGAGATGTCTAGTGGGACAGGTGGGATGGGAGATGTCTAGTGGGACAGGAGAGGTGTGGTGGGACAGGTGGGATGGGAGATGTCTGGTGGGACAGGTGGGATGGGAGATGTCTAGTGGGACAGGTGGGATGGGAGATGTCTAGTGGGACAGGTGGGACAGGAGATGTCTAGTGGGACAGTTGGGATAGGAGATGTCTGGTGGGACAGGTGGGATAGGAGATGTCTAGTGGGACAGGTGGGATGGGAGATGTCTAGTGAGACAGGTGGGATGGGAGATGTCTAGTGGGACAGGTGGGATAGGAGATGTCTGGTGGGACAGGTGGGATGGGAGATGTCTGGTGGGACAGGTGGGATAGGAGATGTCTAGTGGGACAGGTGGGATAGGAGATGTCTGGTGGGACAGGTGGGATAGGAGATGTCTAGTGGGACAGGTGGGATGGGAGATGTCTAGTGGGACAGGTGGGATGGGAGATGTCTGGTGGGACAGGTGGGATAGGAGATGTCTAGTGGGACAGGTGGGATAGGAGATGTCTAGTGGGACAGGTCGGATGGGAGATGTCTAGTGGGACAGGTGGGATGGGAGATGTCTGGTGGGACAGGTGAGACGGGAGATGTCTAGTGGGACAGGTGGGATGGGAGATGTCTAGTGGGACAGGTGGGACAGGAGTTGTCTAGTGGGACAGGTGGGATAGGAGATGTCTAGTGGGACAGGTCGGATGGGAGATGTTTAGTGGGACAGGTGGGATGGGAGATGTCTAGTGGGACAGGTGGAACGGAAGATGTTAGTGGAGCAGGTGGGACGGGAGATGTCTGGTGGGACAGGTGGTATGGGAGATGTCTAGTGGGACAGGTGGTATGGGAGAAGTCTAGTGGGACAGGTGGGATGGGAGATGTCTAGTGGGACAGGTGGGATGGGAGATGTCTGGTGGGACAAGTGGGACGGGAGATGTCTAGTGGGACAGGTGGGATGGGAGATGTCTAGAGAGACAGGTGGGATGGGAGATGTCTAGTGGGACAGGTGGGATGGGAGATGTCTGGTGGGACAGGTGGGATAGGAGATGTCTAGTGAGACAGGTGGGACGGGAGATGTCTTTTGGGACAGGTGGGATGGGAGATGTCTAGTGGGACAGGTGGGACAGGAGTTGTCTAGTGGGACAGGTCGGATGGGAGATGTTAGTGGAGCAGGTGGGACGGGAGATGTCTGGTGGGACAAGTGGGACGGGAGATGTCTAGTGGGACAGGTGGGATGGGAGATGTCTAGTGGGACAGGTGGGATAGGAGATGTCTAGTGGGACAGGTGGGATAGGAGATGTCTAGTGGGACAGGTCGGATGGGAGATGTTAGTGGAGCAGGTGGGACGGGAGATGTCTGGTGGGACAAGTGGGACGGGAGATGTCTAGTGGGACAGGTGGGATGGGAGATGTCTAGTGGGACAGGTGGGACGGGAGATGTCTAGTGGGACAGGTGGGACGGAAGATGTTAGTGGAGCAGGTGGGTCAGGAGATGTCTGGTGGGACAAGTGGGACGGCAGATGTCTAGTGAGACAGGTGGGATGGGAGATGTCTAGTGGGACAGTTGGGATGGGAGATGTCTGGTGGGACAGGTGGGATAGGAGATGTCTAGTGGGACAGGTGGGATGGGAGATGTCTGGTGGGACAGGTGGGACGGGAGATGTCTAGTGGGACAGGTGGGACAGGTGATGTCTAGTGGGCCAGGTGGGACAGGAGATGTCTTCTGGGACAGGAGGTGCCCAGTGGGACAGGTGGGACAGGAAATGTCTAGTGGGACAGGTGGGACGGGAGATGTCTAGTGGGACAGGTGGGACTGGAGATGTCTAGTGGGACAGGTGGGACGGGAGATGTCTAGTGGGACAGGAGATGTCTAGTGGGACAGGTGGGACAGGAGATGTCTAGTGGGACAGGTGGGACAGGTGGGACGGGAGATGTCTAGTGGGACAGGTGGGACAGGAGATGTCTAGTGGGACAGGTGGGACGGGAGATGTCTAGTGGGACAGGAGATGTCTAGTGGGACAGGTGGGACGGGAGATGTCTAGTGGGACAGGTGGGACAGGAGATGTCTAGTAGGACAGGTGGGACAGGTGGGACGGGAGATGTCTAGTGGGACAGGAGGTGCCCAGTGGGACAGGTGGGACAGGAGATGTCTAGTGAGACAGGTGGGATGGGAGATGTCTAGTGGGACAGGTGGGACAGGAGATGTCTAGTGGGACAGGTGGGATGGGAGATGTCTAGTGGGACAGGTGGGACAGGAGATGTCTAGTGGGACAGGTGGGATAGGAGATGTCTGGTGGGACAGGTGGGATAGGAGATGTCTAGTGGGACAGGTGGGACGGGAGATGTCTATTGGGACAGGTGGGATGGGAGATGTCTAGTGGGACAGGTGGGACAGGAGATGTCTAGTGGGACAGGTGGGATAGGAGATGTCTGGTGGGACAGGTGGGATGGGAGATGTCTAGTGGGACAGGTGGGACAGGAGATGTCTAGTGGGACAGGTGGGATAGGAGATGTCTGGTGGGACAGGTGGGATAGGAGATGTCTAGTGGGACAGGTGGGACGGGAGATGTCTAGTGGGACAGGTGGGATGGGAGATGTCTAGTGGGACAGGTGGGACAGGAGATGTCTAGTGGGACAGGTGGGATAGGAGATGTCTGGTGGGACAGCTGGGACAGGAGATGTCTAGTGGGACAGGTGGGATAGGAGATGTCTGGTGGGACAGGTGGGATAGGAGATGTCTAGTGGGACAGGTGGGATGGGAGATGTCTAGTGGGGCAGGTGGGATGGGAGATGTCTGGTGGGACAGGTGGGATAGGAGATGTCTAGTGGGACAGGTGGGATAGGAGATGTCTGGTGGGACAGGTGGGATAGGAGATGTCTGGTGGGACTGGTGGGATAGGAGATGTCTAGTGGGACAGGTGGGACAGGAGTTGTCTAGTGGGACAGGTGGGATAGGAGATGTCTAGTGGGACAGGTCGGATGGGAGATGTTTAGTGGGACAGGTGGGATGGGAGATGTCTAGTGGGACAGGTGGAACGGAAGATGTTAGTGGAGCAGGTGGGACGGGAGATGTCTGGTGGGACAGGTGGTATGGGAGATGTCTAGTGGGACAGGTGGTATGGGAGAAGTCTAGTGGGACAGGTGGGATGGGAGATGTCTAGTGGGACAGGTGGGATGGGAGATGTCTGGTGGGACAAGTGGGACGGGAGATGTCTAGTGGGACAGGTGGGATGGGAGATGTCTAGAGAGACAGGTGGGATGGGAGATGTCTAGTGGGACAGGTGGGATGGGAGATGTCTGGTGGGACAGGTGGGATAGGAGATGTCTAGTGAGACAGGTGGGACGGGAGATGTCTTTTGGGACAGGTGGGATGGGAGATGTCTAGTGGGACAGGTGGGACAGGAGTTGTCTAGTGGGACAGGTCGGATGGGAGATGTTAGTGGAGCAGGTGGGACGGGAGATGTCTGGTGGGACAAGTGGGACGGGAGATGTCTAGTGGGACAGGTGGGATGGGAGATGTCTAGTGGGACAGGTGGGATAGGAGATGTCTAGTGGGACAGGTGGGATAGGAGATGTCTAGTGGGACAGGTCGGATGGGAGATGTTAGTGGAGCAGGTGGGACGGGAGATGTCTGGTGGGACAAGTGGGACGGGAGATGTCTAGTGGGACAGGTGGGATGGGAGATGTCTAGTGGGACAGGTGGGACGGGAGATGTCTAGTGGGACAGGTGGGACGGAAGATGTTAGTGGAGCAGGTGGGTCAGGAGATGTCTGGTGGGACAAGTGGGACGGCAGATGTCTAGTGAGACAGGTGGGATGGGAGATGTCTAGTGGGACAGTTGGGATGGGAGATGTCTGGTGGGACAGGTGGGATAGGAGATGTCTAGTGGGACAGGTGGGATGGGAGATGTCTGGTGGGACAGGTGGGACGGGAGATGTCTAGTGGGACAGGTGGGACAGGTGATGTCTAGTGGGCCAGGTGGGACAGGAGATGTCTTCTGGGACAGGAGGTGCCCAGTGGGACAGGTGGGACAGGAAATGTCTAGTGGGACAGGTGGGACGGGAGATGTCTAGTGGGACAGGTGGGACTGGAGATGTCTAGTGGGACAGGTGGGACGGGAGATGTCTAGTGGGACAGGAGATGTCTAGTGGGACAGGTGGGACAGGAGATGTCTAGTGGGACAGGTGGGACAGGTGGGACGGGAGATGTCTAGTGGGACAGGTGGGACAGGAGATGTCTAGTGGGACAGGTGGGACGGGAGATGTCTAGTGGGACAGGAGATGTCTAGTGGGACAGGTGGGACGGGAGATGTCTAGTGGGACAGGTGGGACAGGAGATGTCTAGTAGGACAGGTGGGACAGGTGGGACGGGAGATGTCTAGTGGGACAGGAGGTGCCCAGTGGGACAGGTGGGACAGGAGATGTCTAGTGAGACAGGTGGGATGGGAGATGTCTAGTGGGACAGGTGGGACAGGAGATGTCTAGTGGGACAGGTGGGATGGGAGATGTCTAGTGGGACAGGTGGGACAGGAGATGTCTAGTGGGACAGGTGGGATAGGAGATGTCTGGTGGGACAGGTGGGATAGGAGATGTCTAGTGGGACAGGTGGGACGGGAGATGTCTATTGGGACAGGTGGGATGGGAGATGTCTAGTGGGACAGGTGGGACAGGAGATGTCTAGTGGGACAGGTGGGATAGGAGATGTCTGGTGGGACAGGTGGGATGGGAGATGTCTAGTGGGACAGGTGGGACAGGAGATGTCTAGTGGGACAGGTGGGATAGGAGATGTCTGGTGGGACAGGTGGGATAGGAGATGTCTAGTGGGACAGGTGGGACGGGAGATGTCTAGTGGGACAGGTGGGATGGGAGATGTCTAGTGGGACAGGTGGGACAGGAGATGTCTAGTGGGACAGGTGGGATAGGAGATGTCTGGTGGGACAGCTGGGACAGGAGATGTCTAGTGGGACAGGTGGGATAGGAGATGTCTGGTGGGACAGGTGGGATAGGAGATGTCTAGTGGGACAGGTGGGATGGGAGATGTCTAGTGGGGCAGGTGGGATGGGAGATGTCTGGTGGGACAGGTGGGATAGGAGATGTCTAGTGGGACAGGTGGGATAGGAGATGTCTGGTGGGACAGGTGGGATAGGAGATGTCTGGTGGGACTGGTGGGATAGGAGATGTCTAGTGGGACAGGTGGGATGGGAGATGTCTAGTGGGACAGGTGGGACGGGAGATGTCTAGTGGGACAGGTGGGACGGAAGATGTTAGTGGAGCAGGTGGGACGGGAGATGTCTAGTGGGACAGGTGGGACGGGAGATGTCTAGTGGGACAGGAGATGACTAGTGGGACAGGTGAGGTCAGTGGGACAGGTGGGACAGGTGGGACGGGAGATGTCTAGTGGGACAGGAGGGACGGGAGATGTCTAGTGGGACAGGTGGGATGGGAGATGTCTAGTGGGACAGGTGGGATGGGAGATGTCTAGTGGGACAGGAGGTGCCCAGTGGGACATGTGGGACAGGAGATGTCTAGTGGGACAGGTGGGACAGGAGATGTCTAGTGGGACAGGAGATGTCTAGTAGGACAGGTGGGACAGGAGATGTCTAGTAGGACAGGTGGGACAGGAGATGTCTAGTGGGACAGGAGATGTCTAGTGGGACAGGTGGGATGGGAGATGTCTAGTGGGACAGGTGGGATGGGAGATGTCTGGTGGGACAGGTGGGATGGGAGATGTCTAGTGGGACAGGTGGTATGGGAGATGTCTAGTGGGACAGGTGGTATGGGAGAAGTCTAGTGGGACAGGTGGGATGGGAGATGTCTAGTGGGACAGGTGGGATGGGAGATGTCTGGTGGGACAGGTGGGATGGGAGATGTCTAGAGGGACAGGTGGGATGGGAGATGTCTAGTGGGACAGGTGGGACGGGAGATGTCTAGTGGGACAGGAGATGTCTAGCAGGACAGGTGAGGTCAGTGGGACAGGTGGGACAGTTGGGACGGGAGATGTCTAGTGGGACAGGAGGGACGGGAGATGTCTAGTGGGACAGGTGGGATGGGAGATGTCTAGTGGGACAGGTGGGATGGGAGATGTCTAGTGGGACAGGAGGTGCCCAGTGGGACAGGTGGGACAGGAGATGTCTAGTGGGACAGGTGGGACAGGAGATGTCTAGTGGGACAGGAGATGTCTAGTAGGACAGGTGGGACAGGAAATGTCTAGTGGGACAGGTGGGACAGGAGATGTCTAGTGGGACAGGTGAGGTCAGTGGGACAGGTGGGACAGGTGGGACTGGAGATGTCTAGTGGGACAGGAGGGACGGGAGATGTCTAGTGGGACAGGTGGGATGGGAGATGTCTAGTGGGACAGGTGGGATGGGAGATGTCTAGTGGGAATGGAGGTGCCCAGTGGGACAGGTGGGACAGGAGATGTCTAGTGGGACAGGTGGGACAGGAGATGTCTAGTGGGACAGGAGATGTCTAGTAGGACAGGTGGGACAGGAGATGTCTAGTGGGACAGGTGGGACAGGAGATGTCTAGTGGGACAGGTGGGACGGGAGATGTCTAGTGGGACAGGTGGGACGGAAGATGTCTAGTGGGACAGGTGGGACAGGAGATGTCTGGTGGGACAGGTGGGATGGGAGATGTCTGGTGGGACAGGTGGGATAGGAGATGTCTAGTGGGACAGGTGGGATGGGAGATGTCTAGTGGGACAGGAGATGTCTGGTGGGAGAGGTGGGATGGGAGATGCCTGGTGGGACAGGTGGGATGGGAGATGTCTAGTGGGACAGGTGGGATGGGAGATGTCTAGTGGGACAGGTGGGACAGGAGATGTCTAGTGGGACAGTTGTGATAGGAGATGTCTGGTGGGACAGGTGGGATAGGAGATGTCTAGTGGGACAGGTGGGATGGGAGATGTCTAGTGAGACAGGTGGGATGGGAGATGTCTAGTGGGACAGGTGGGATAGGAGATGTCTGGTGGGACAGGTGGGATGGGAGATGTCTGGTGGGACAGGTGGGATAGGAGATGTCTAGTGGGACAGGTGGGATAGGAGATATCTGGTGGGACAGGTGGGATAGGAGATGTCTAGTGGGACAGGTGGGATGGGAGATGTCTAGTGGGACAGGTGGGATGGGAGATGTCTGGTGGGAGGTGGGATAGGAGATGTCTAGTGGGACAGGTGGGATAGGAGATGTCTAGTGGGACAGGTCGGATGGGAGATGTCTAGTGGGGCAGGTGGGATGGGAGATGTCTGGTGGGACAGGTGGGACGGGAGATGTCTAGTGGGACAGGTGGGATGGGAGATGTCTAGTGGGACAGGTGGGACAGGAGTTGTCTAGTGGGACAGGTGGGATAGGAGATGTCTAGTGGGACAGGTCGGATGGGAGATGTTTAGTGGGACAGGTGGGATGGGAGATGTCTAGTGGGACAGGTGGGACGGAAGATGTTAGTGGAGCAGGTGGGACGGGAGATGTCTGGTGGGACAGGTGGTATGGGAGATGTCTAGTGGGACAGGTGGTATGGGAGAAGTCTAGTGGGACAGGTGGGATGGGAGATGTCTAGTGGGACAGGTGGGATGGGAGATGTCTGGTGGGACAAGTGGGACGGGAGATGTCTAGTGGGACAGGTGGGATGGGAGATGTCTAGTGGGACAGGTGGGACGGGAGATGTCTAGTGGGACAGGTGGGACAGGAGATGTCTGGTGGGACAGGTGGGATAGGAGATGTCTAGTGAGACAGGTGGGACGGGAGATGTCTTGTGGGACAGGTGGGATGGGAGATGTCTAGTGGGACAGGTGGGACAGGAGTTGTCTAGTGGGACAGGTCGGATGGGAGATGTTAGTGGAGCAGGTGGGACGGGAGATGTCTGGTGGGACAAGTGGGACGGGAGATGTCTAGTGGGACAGGTCGGATGGGAGATGTTAGTGGAGCAGGTGGGACGGGAGATGTCTGGTGGGACAAGTGGGACGGGAGATGTCTAGTGGGACAGGTGGGATGGGAGATGTCTAGTGGGACAGGTGGGACAGGAGATGTCTAGTGGGACAGGTGGGATAGGAGATGTCTAGTGGGACAGGTCGGATGGGAGATGTTAGTGGAGCAGGTGGGACGGGAGATGTCTGGTGGGACAAGTGGGACGGGAGATGTCTAGTGGGACAGGTGGGATGGGAGATGTCTAGTGGGACAGGTGGGACGGGAGATGTCTAGTGGGACAGGTGGGACGGAAGATGTTAGTGGAGCAGGTGGGACAGGAGATGTCTGGTGGGACAAGTGGGACGGGAGATGTCTAGTGAGACAGGTGGGATGGGAGATGTCTAGTGGGACAGGTGGGATGGGAGATGTCTGGTGGGACAGGTGGGATAGGAGATGTCTAGTGGGACAGGTGGGATGGGAGATGTCTGGTGGGACAGGTGGGACGGGAGATGTCTAGTGGGACAGGTGGGACAGGAGATGTCTAGTGGGCCAGGTGGGACAGGAGATGTCTTCTGGGACAGGAGGTGCCCAGTGGGACAGGTGGGACAGGAGATGTCTAGTGGGACAGGTGGGACGGGAGATGTCTAGTGGGACAGGTGGGAAAGGAGATGTCTAGTGGGACAGGTGGGACGGGAGATGTCTAGTGGGACAGGAGATGTCTAGTGGGACAGGTGGGACAGGAGATGTCTAGTGGGACAGGTTGGACAGGTGGGACGGGAGATGTCTAGTGGGACAGGAGATGTCTAGTGGGACAGGTGGGACGGGAGATGTCTAGTGGGACAGGTGGGACAGGAGATGTCTCGTAGGACAGGTGGGACAGGTGGGACGGGAGATGTCTAGTGGGACAGGAGGTGCCCAGTGGGACAGGTGGGACAGGAGATGTCTAGTGAGACAGGTGGGATGGGAGATGTCTAGTGGGACAGGTGGGATAGGAGATGTCTGGTGGGACAGGTGGGATGGGAGATGTCTGGTGGGACAGGTGGGATAGGAGATGTCTAGTGGGACAGGTGGGATAGGAGATGTCTTGTGGGACAGGTGGGATAGGAGATGTCTAGTGGGACAGGTGGGATGGGAGATGTCTAGTGGGACAGGTGGGATGGGAGATGTCTGGTGGGACAGGTGGGATAGGAGATGTCTAGTGGGACAGGAGATGTCTGGTGGGGCAGGTGGGATGGGAGATGTCTGGTGGGACAGGTGGGACGGGAGATGTCTAGTGGGACAGGTGGGATGGGAGATGTCTAGTGGGACAGGTGGGATGGGAGATGTCTAGTGGGACAGGTCGGATGGGAGATGTTTAGTGGGACAGGTGGGATGGGAGATGTCTAGTGGGACAGGTGGGACGGAAGATGTTAGTGGAGCAGGTGGGACGGGAGATGTCTGGTGGGACAGGTGGTATGGGAGATGTCTAGTGGGACAGGTGGTATGGGAGAAGTCTAGTGGGACAGGTGGGATGGGAGATGTCTAGTGGGACAGGTGGGATGGGAGATGTCTGGTGGGACAAGTGGGACGGGAGATGTCTAGTGGGACAGGTGGGATGGGAGATGTCTAGTGGGACAGGTGGGACGGGAGATGTCTAGTGGGACAGGTGGGACAGGAGATGTCTGGTGTGACAAGTGGGACGGGAGATGTCTAGAGAGACAGGTGGGATGGGAGATGTCTAGTGGGACATGTGGGATGGGAGATGTCTGGTGGGACAGGTGGGATAGGAGATGTCTAGTGAGACAGGTGGGACGGGAGATGTTTAGTGGGACAGGTGGGATGGGAGATGTCTAGTGGGACAGGTGGGACGGAAGATGTTAGTGGAGCAGGTGGGACGGGAGATGTCTGGTGGGACAGGTGGTATGGGAGATGTCTAGTGGGACAGGTGGTATGGGAGAAGTCTAGTGGGACAGGTGGGATGGGAGATGTCTAGTGGGACAGGTGGGATGGGAGATGTCTGGTGGGACAAGTGGGACGGGAGATGTCTAGTGGGACAGGTGGGATGGGAGATGTCTAGTGGGACAGGTGGGACGGGAGATGTCTAGTGGGACAGGTGGGACAGGAGATGTCTGGTGGGACAAGTGGGACGGGAGATGTCTAGAGAGACAGGTGGGATGGGAGATGTCTAGTGGGACATGTGGGATGGGAGATGTCTGGTGGGACAGGTGGGATAGGAGATGTCTAGTGAGACAGGTGGGACGGGAGATGTCTTGTGGGACAGGTGGGATGGGAGATGTCTAGTGGGACAGGTGGGACAGGAGTTGTCTAGTGGGACAGGTCGGA
Source organism: Hypanus sabinus (assembly GCF_030144855.1). Taxonomy (NCBI): domain Eukaryota; kingdom Metazoa; phylum Chordata; class Chondrichthyes; order Myliobatiformes; family Dasyatidae; genus Hypanus; species Hypanus sabinus. The sequence continues at coordinate 114,795,621 of NC_082707.1, forward strand.
TGGGAGATGTTAGTGGAGCAGGTGGGACGGGAGATGTCTGGTGGGACAAGTGGGACGGGAGATGTCTAGTGGGACAGGTGGGATGGGAGATGTCTAGTGGGACAGGTGGGATAGGAGATGTCTAGTGGGACAGGTGGGATAGGAGATGTCTAGTGGGACAGGTCGGATGGGAGATGTTAGTGGAGCAGGTGGGACGGGAGATGTCTGGTGGGACAAGTGGGACGGGAGATGTCTAGTGGGACAGGTGGGATGGGAGATGTCTAGTGGGACAGGTGGGACGGGAGATGTCTAGTGGGACAGGTGGGACGGAAGATGTTAGTGGAGCAGGTGGGACAGGAGATGTCTGGTGGGACAAGTGGGACGGGAGATGTCTAGTGAGACAGGTGGGATGGGAGATGTCTAGTGGGACAGGTGGGATGGGAGATGTCTGGTGGGACAGGTGGGATAGGAGATGTCTAGTGGGACAGGTGGGATGGGAGATGTCTGGTGGGACAGGTGGGACGGGAGATGTCTAGTGGGACAGGTGGGACAGGAGATGTCTAGTGGGCCAGGTGGGACAGGAGATGTCTTCTGGGACAGGAGGTGCCCAGTGGGACAGGTGGGACAGGAGATGTCTAGTGGGACAGGTGGGACGGGAGATGTCTAGTGGGACAGGTGGGAAAGGAGATGTCTAGTGGGACAGGTGGGACGGGAGATGTCTAGTGGGACAGGAGATGTCTAGTGGGACAGGTGGGACAGGAGATGTCTAGTGGGACAGGTTGGACAGGTGGGACGGGAGATGTCTAGTGGGACAGGAGATGTCTAGTGGGACAGGTGGGACGGGAGATGTCTAGTGGGACAGGTGGGACAGGAGATGTCTAGTAGGACAGGTGGGACAGGTGGGACGGGAGATGTCTAGTGGGACAGGAGGTGCCCAGTGGGACAGGTGGGACAGGAGATGTCTAGTGAGACAGGTGGGATGGGAGATGTCTAGTGGGACAGGTGGGATAGGAGATGTCTGGTGGGACAGGTGGGATGGGAGATGTCTGGTGGGACAGGTGGGATAGGAGATGTCTAGTGGGACAGGTGGGATAGGAGATGTCTTGTGGGACAGGTGGGATAGGAGATGTCTAGTGGGACAGGTGGGATGGGAGATGTCTAGTGGGACAGGTGGGATGGGAGATGTCTGGTGGGACAGGTGGGATAGGAGATGTCTAGTGGGACAGGAGATGTCTGGTGGGGCAGGTGGGATGGGAGATGTCTGGTGGGACAGGTGGGACGGGAGATGTCTAGTGGGACAGGTGGGATGGGAGATGTCTAGTGGGACAGGTGGGATGGGAGATGTCTAGTGGGACAGGTCGGATGGGAGATGTTTAGTGGGACAGGTGGGATGGGAGATGTCTAGTGGGACAGGTGGGACGGAAGATGTTAGTGGAGCAGGTGGGACGGGAGATGTCTGGTGGGACAGGTGGTATGGGAGATGTCTAGTGGGACAGGTGGTATGGGAGAAGTCTAGTGGGACAGGTGGGATGGGAGATGTCTAGTGGGACAGGTGGGATGGGAGATGTCTGGTGGGACAAGTGGGACGGGAGATGTCTAGTGGGACAGGTGGGATGGGAGATGTCTAGTGGGACAGGTGGGACGGGAGATGTCTAGTGGGACAGGTGGGACAGGAGATGTCTGGTGTGACAAGTGGGACGGGAGATGTCTAGAGAGACAGGTGGGATGGGAGATGTCTAGTGGGACATGTGGGATGGGAGATGTCTGGTGGGACAGGTGGGATAGGAGATGTCTAGTGAGACAGGTGGGACGGGAGATGTCTTGTGGGACAGGTGGGATGGGAGATGTCTAGTGGGACAGGTGGGACAGGAGTTGTCTAGTGGGACAGGTCGGATGGGAGATGTTAGTGGAGCAGGTGGGACGGGAGATGTCTGGTGGGACAAGTCGGACGGGAGATGTCTAGTGGGACAGGTGGGATGGGAGATGTCTAGTGGGACAGGTGGGATAGGAGATGTCTAGTGGGACAGGTGGGATAGGAGATGTCTAGTGGGACAGGTCGGATGGGAGATGTTAGTGGAGCAGGTGGGACGGGAGATGTCTGGTGGGACAAGTGGGACGGGAGATGTCTAGTGGGACAGGTGGGATGGGAGATGTCTAGTGGGACAGGTGGGACGGGAGATGTCTAGTGGGACAGGTGGGACGGAAGATGTTAGTGGAGCAGGTGGGACAGGAGATGTCTGGTGGGACAAGTGGGACGGGAGATGTCTAGTGAGACAGGTGGGATGGGAGATGTCTAGTGGGACAGGTGGGATGGGAGATGTCTGGTGGGACAGGTGGGATAGGAGATGTCTAGTGGGACAGGTGGGATGGGAGATGTCTGGTGGGACAGGTGGGACGGGAGATGTCTAGTGGGACAGGTGGGACAGGAGATGTCTAGTGGGCCAGGTGGGACAGGAGATGTCTTCTGGGACAGGAGGTGCCCAGTGGGACAGGTGGGACAGGAGATGTCTAGTGGGACAGGTGGGACGGGAGATGTCTAGTGGGACAGGTGGGAAAGGAGATGTCTAGTGGGACAGGTGGGACGGGAGATGTCTAGTGGGACAGGAGATGTCTAGTGGGACAGGTGGGACAGGAGATGTCTAGTGGGACAGGTGGGACAGGTGGGACGGGAGATGTCTAGTGGGACAGGTGGGACGGAAGATGTTAGTGGAGCAGGTGGGACGGGAGATGTCTGGTGGGACAGGTGGTATGGGAGATGTCTAGTGGGACAGGTGGTATGGGAGAAGTCTAGTGGGACAGGTGGGATGGGAGATGTCTAGTGGGACAGGTGGGATGGGAGATGTCTGGTGGGACAAGTGGGACGGGAGATGTCTAGTGGGACAGGTGGTATGGGAGATGTCTAGTGGGACAGGTGGTATGGGAGAAGTCTAGTGGGACAGGTGGGATGGGAGATGTCTAGTGGGACAGGTGGGATGGGAGATGTCTAGTGGGACAGGTGGGACAGGAGATGTCTAGTGAGACAGGTGGGATGGGAGATGTCTAGTGGGACAGGTGGGATAGGAGATGTCTGGTGGGACAGGTGGGATGGGAGATGTCTGGTGGGACAGGTGGGATAGGAGATGTCTAGTGGGACAGGTGGGATAGGAGATGTCTTGTGGGACAGGTGGGATAGGAGATGTCTAGTGGGACAGGTGGGATGGGAGATGTCTAGTGGGACAGGTGGGATGGGAGATGTCTGGTGGGACAGGTGGGATAGGAGATGTCTAGTGGGACAGGAGATGTCTGGTGGGGCAGGTGGGATGGGAGATGTCTAGTGGGACAGGTGGGACAGGAGTTGTCTAGTGGGACAGGTGGGATAGGAGATGTCTAGTGGGACAGGTCGGATGGGAGATGTCTAGTGGGACAGGTGGGACGGAAGATGTTAGTGGAGCAGGTGGGACGGGAGATGTCTGGTGGGACAGGTGGTATGGGAGATGTCTAGTGGGACAGGTGGTATGGGAGAAGTCTAGTGGGACAGGTGGGATGGGAGATGTCTAGTGGGACAGGTGGGATGGGAGATGTCTGGTGGGACAAGTGGGACGGGAGATGTCTAGTGGGACAGGTGGGACAGGAGATGTCTGGTGGGACAAGTGGGACGGGAGATGTCTAGTGAGACAGGTGGGATGCGAGATGTCTGGTGGGACAGGTGGGATAGGAGATGTCTAGTGAGACAGGTGGGACGGGAGATGTCTAGTGGGACAGGTGGGATGGGAGATGTCTAGTGGGACAGGTGGGACAGGAGTTGTCTAGTGGGACAGGTCTGATGGGAGATGTTAGTGGAGCAGGTGGGACGGGAGATGTCTGGTGGGACACGTGGGACGGGAGATGTCTAGTGGGACAGGTGGGATGGGAGATGTCTAGTGGGACAGGTGGGATAGGAGATGTCTAGTGGGACAGGTGGGATAGGAGATGTCTAGTGGGACCGGTCGGATGGGAGATGTTAGTGGAGCAGGTGGGACGGGAGATGTCTGGTGGGACAAGTGGGACGGGAGATGTCTAGTGGGACAGGTGGGATGGGAGATGTCTAGTGGGACAGGTGGGACGGGAGACGTCTAGTGGGACAGGTGGGACGGAAGATGTTAGTGGAGCAGGTGGGACAGGAGATGTCTGGTGGGACAAGTGGGACGGGAGATGTCTAGTGAGACAGGTGGGATGGGAGATGTCTAGTGGGACAGGTGGGATGGGAGATGTCTGGTGGGACAGGTGGGATAGGAGATGTCTAGTGGGACAGGTGGGATGGGAGATGTCTGGTAGGACAGGTGGGACGGGAGATGTCTAGTGGGACAGGTGGGACAGGAGATGTCTAGTGGGCCAGGTGGGACAGGAGATGTCTAGTGGGACAGGAGGTGCCCAGTGGGACAGGTGGGACAGGAGATGTCTTGTGGGACAGGTGGGACGGGAGATGTCTAGTGGGACAGGAGATGTCTAGTGGGACAGGTGGGACGGGAGATGTCTAGTGGGACAGGTGGGACAGGAGATGTCTAGTGGGACAGGTGGGACGGGAGATGTCTAGTGGGACAGGAGATGTCTAGTGGGACAGGTGGGACGGGAGATGTCTAGTGGGACAGGTGGGACAGGAGATGTCTAGTAGGACAGGTGGGACAGGTGGGACGGGAGATGTCTAGTGGGACAGGAGGTGCCCAGTGGGACAGGTGGGACAGGAGATGTCTAGTGGGACTGGTGGGATAGGAGATATGTTAGTGCAGCGGGTGGGATGGGAGATATCTAGTGGGACAGGTGAGGTCAGTGGGACAGGAGGTGCCCAGTGGGGCAGTAAGTGTCAGTGGGACAGGTGGGACAGGAGATGTCCAGTGAGACAGGTGAGTGGGTAGCCTGTGTACCATTTACTATCTGACTTCCTTTTAACCCCATTTGTTATCTTCCAGCTCAGGTGAGCAGCTTGCTTTGCTTTTCGTAGTGAGTCTTGTGGTGCAGAAGGTTGTAAACTCAACCAGATACATCATGGCCCCAACCTCTCTACAATTGAACACAACTTTAAGAGGCTGTGCCTCAGGAAGGTGGCATTAGTCATGAAGGACTCTCACCAGCTGGGACATGCCCTACTCTCAATCCTACCATCAGGGAAGAGGCACAGGAGCCTGAAGACCCACACTCAATGATCCCGGAACAGCTTCTCTGCCACCAGATTTCTGAATGGCCTATCTGGTTATTCCTTTCGTTCTCCACTATTCCGTTTTAATTTATGGTAATCGTATGTCTTTTGTTGCTGCAAAGCAATACATTTTAAGCCATTTAAGTCAGTGATAATAAATCTGATTCTGATTAGATCACCATTAATTATACAGAATGGTAAGTAAAGTTAATTTGTCTATTAATGCTTCAGCCTCTTGTGTCCTTTCCATGTAATCTCTAGCAAATCCCTTGGATTCTGGTCAACCTCTCACTCAGTACATTTATAACGCTACATGAAGAGTTACCACACCCCACAACCTACATGAAAACCCGGCAGTCGCTGACATAAGCCTGGATTTGCTCAGCTTCGATCAGCTTCTCCTTCCACTCCCTGGCTTTCTGATGGAGGTTGCTCCAGGATATGGCCACCTCTTCCACGCGCTCTTGCAGGTTCTCCCGGATGTGTGGGTGTATCTGAGCCAACTTCCTGGCTTCCTCGCCAATTCGTTCAACTTCACCTCTTATAGCTTCCAGCTCCCTCTGCAAAAAGAACAAGATCATCAGGAAAAACTGCATTCACATCCAGCAGAAGTCCTCACACAAAACAACGTGGACAAAGATTCACTCTGAATAACCTCACCGGACAATCCGTCCTGTGGCATCTTAATTAATGCATTTTGCAAATCTAAATATGTAATGATAAAGCCCATATCATTCTGATTTCATAAATAACCTGACAATAAAGCCGGTACCTTACCAATAACACCGGTACTTTAAGTATTAAGAAGACTGAAGTCACATCAGTAATTGTTTCAGGTCAGTTTCCTAGCCAACAAAGTAAACCCACTTCCTTACTGAACAAAACTGTTTATGATCTATTTGACCCTGAGATAATCTTCCATCCCACTTCCATAATATTCCCCATCTCACCCACATTACTCTTTGACTGAGACAAAGAAAGGATGGTAGGTTGAAGGTACCATGATGGACAAGTGAGATGGAGCATTTAGTCAAGAGGAATAAGAAAGCTTGGTCATGGTTTAGGATGCAAAAATCAGACAGGGCTCTTGAGAGTTACAAGGCAGCCAGGAAGGCACTTGGGAAGGGAGTTGGGAGAGCTAGAAGATGACATGAGAAGACCTTGGTGAGTAGGATTTAGAAAAGCCCCAAGGCATTCTAAGGAACAGAAGGATGATGGAACAGAGTAACGGTAAGACTACTCAGGGTTAATGAGAAAAATGTTGGAGGAGGTAGGGGAGGTCCTTAATAAATATTTCACCTCAGAGATCTCCTGGGAGAGGTACTTTGAAGAATGTGAGGTCAATGTCGAGGTTAAGAAAGAGTCAGTGTTGGAGCTTGTGAAAAACATTGGGATAGATAAATCACCAGGGTTGGGCGATCTGTCCCTGGTTATGACAGAAAGTGAAGGAGGAGATTGCTGGGGTGTTGATATGATCCTTGTATCCTCCCTGGCCACAGGAGTAGTACCAGAGGATTGCTATGTTGCTAAGGAAAGGTAATAGGGTTAATCCTGCGGATTACAGGCCAGTGAAATTTATATCAATGGTAGACAAACCTATGGGGAAAGTTCTTAGGGAGAGATTCATGCGCATTTGGAGAAGCATAGTCTTATTAGGGATAGTCAACATGGCTTTGTGAGGGGCAGATCATGCCTCATGAGCCTGGTCGAGGAGGTGACAGAAGAAATTGATGAAGGTAGAGCAGTGCATGTGCTGCATAAGGATTTTAGTAAGGTGTTTGGCAAAGTTCCCCAGGGAAGGTTCACCCTGAAAGTCCTGAGGCATGGGGACCATGGAAATTTGGCTGCATGGATTCCCTTTCCTCAGCTCCATCATCTCCGCTGCGTATGTTCCCGGGATGAGGCTTTCCTTTACGGAACATCAGTGATGTGCTTTTTCTTCAAAGAACAGGGTCTTCCTTCCTCCACCATTGATGCTGCCCTCACCCGCATCTCCTCCATTTCCAACACCAAACACTTCCTTACCTCACCTCGCTCTCCACCCTCTGAAGGAATCACTGCCTCTATGATTCCCTTGTCCTTTCATCCCTGCCCACTAATCTCCCTCCTGGCACAGCCTGAAACCATCTTATCTACCTCCATTCAGGGCCCCAAACAATCTCTCCAGGTGGCTGAATTGTAATTCCCATTCCCATTCCCATTCTGCAATGTCAGTCCACGGCCTTCTCCTTTGCCATGTGAAGCCGCTCTCAGTTTGGAGGAGCAACACTTCATATTCTGTCTAGGGAGCCTCTAACCTGATGGTCTGAATAAATTTCTCCAAATTCTAGTAATTTTTTTCCGCTAACCCTTTCCATTTCTTCATCACACTGGTCCCTTACATCTTCTCATCTGCCTATTACCTCCTGCTGGTGCCCCTCCTCCTTCCCTTTCTCCTGTGATTCACTCTCCTCCCCAATCAGATTCCTTCTTCTCCAACCCTTTGCCTTTTCCACATATTACCTCCTGAATTATTACATTGCCCACCTCCCCCACCAACCAGGCTTCACCTCTCAGCTTCTTGAGTCTACCTCCTCCCACCTTCTAGAGTACACTTCCCCTCACATTCTAGTCCACCTCCCCCACCTTCTAGAGTCCTCCTCCCTCCTTCTAGAGTCCACCTCCTCTCACATTCTAGAGTCCACCTCCCCTCACCTTCTAGAGTCCTCCTCCCTCCTTCTAGTCCACCTCCTCTCACCTTCTAGAGTAAATCTCCTCCCACTTTCTAGAGTTCACTTCCCCTCACATTCTAGTCCACCTCCCCCCTCCTTCTAGAGTCCACCTCCCTCCACCTTCTAGTCCACCTCCCTCCACCTTCTAGAGTCCTCCTCCCTCCTTCTAGAGTCCACCTCCCTCATCTTCTAGAGTCCACCTCCCTCCACCTTCTAGAGTCCTCCTCCCTCCTTCTAGAGTCCACCTCCCTCACCTTCTAGAGTCCACCTCCCTCCACCTTCTAGAGTCCACCTCCCCTCACCTTCTAGAGTCCACCTCCCCCACCTTCTAGAGTCCACCTCCCCCCGACCTTCTAGAGTCCACCTCCCCTCACCTTCTAGAGTCCACCTCCCCCCACCTTCTAGAGTTCACCTCCCCCACCTTCTAGAGTACACCTCCCCTCATCTTCTAGAGTGCACCTCCCCTCACCTTCAAGTCCACCTCCCCCCACCTTCTAGTCCACCTCCCCTCACCTTCTAGAGTCCACCTCCCCTCACCTTCTAGAGTCCACCTCCCCTCACCTTCTAGAGTACACCTCCCCCCACCTTCTAGAGTCCATCTCCCCTCACATTCTAGTCCACCTCCCCTCACCTTCTAGAGACCATCTCCCCCCACCTTCTAGTCCACCACCTCTCACCTTCTAGAGTAAACCTCCTCCCACTTTCTAGAGTTCACTTCCCCCCACATTCTAGTCCACCTCCCCTCACCCTCTAGTCCACCTCCCCCCACCTTCTAGTACAGCTCCCCCCATCTTCTAGTCCACCTCCCCCAGCTTCTAGAGTATAGCTCCCCCTACCATCTAGAATCCACCTCTCTCACCTTCTAGTCCACCTCCCTCACCTTCTAGTCAACCTCCCCTCACCCTCTAGAGTCCACCTCCCCCACCTTCTAGTTCACCCCCACCTTCTAGAATCCACCTCTCTCACCTTCTAGTCCACCTCCCTCACCTTCTAGTCCACCTCCCCTCACCTTCTATAGTCCACCTCCCCCCACCTTCTAGAGTCCACCTCCCCTCACCTTCTAGTCCACCTCCCCCCACCTTCTAGAGTCCACCTCCCCTCACCTTCTAGAGTCCACCTCCCCTCACCTTCTAGAGTCCACCTCCCCTCACCTTCTAGAGTCCACCTCCCCTCACCTTCTAGTGTCCACCTCCCACCTTCTAGAGTTCACCTCCCTCCCACCTTCTAGAGTCCACCTCCCCTCACCTTCTAGAGTCCACCTCCCCTCACCTTCTAGAGCACACCTCCCCCCCACCTTCTAGAGTCCACCTCCCCTCACCTTCTAGAGTCCACCTCCCCTCACCTTCTAGTCCACCTCCCCTCACCTTCTAGAGTCCACCTCCCCTCACCTTCTAGTCCACCTCCCCTCACCTTCTAGAGTCCACCTCCCCCCACCTTCTAGAGTCCACCTCCCCCCACCTTCTAGAGTCCACCTCCCTCCACCTTCTAGTCCACCTCCCCTCACCTTCTAGTCCACCTCCCCCCACCTTCTAGAGTCCACCTCCCCTCACCTTCTAGTCCACCTCCCCTCACCTTCTAGAGTTCACCTCCCTCCCACCTTCTAGAGTCCACCTCCCCTCACCTTCTAGAGTCCACCTCCCCTCACCTTCTAGAGCACACCTCCCCCCCACCTTCTAGAGTCCACCTCCCCTCACCTTCTAGAGTCCACCTCCCCTCACCTTCTAGAGTCCACCTCCCCTCACCTTCTAGAGTACACCTCCCCCCCACCTTCTAGAGTCCACTCCCCTCACCTTCTAGAGTCCACCTCCCCTCACCTTCTAGAGTCCACCTCCCCTCACCTTTTAGTCCACCTCCCCCCACCTTCTAGAGTCCACCTCCCCTCACCTTCTAGTCCACCTCCCCTCACCTTCTAGTCCACCTCCCCCCACCTTCTAGAGTCCACCTCCCCTCACCTTCTAGTCCACCTCCCCCCACCTTCTAGAGTCCACCTCCCCTCACCTTCTAGAGTCCACCTCCCCCACCTTCTAGAGTCCACCTCCCCTCACCTTCTAGAGTCCACCTCCCCTCACCTTCTAGAGTCCACCTCCCCTCACCTTCTAGTCCACCTCCCCCCACCTTCTAGAGTCCACCTCCCCTCACCTTCTAGAGTCCACCTCCCCTCACCTTCTAGAGTCCACCTCCCCCACCTTCTAGAGTCCACCTCCCCTCACCTTCTAGTCCACCTCCCCTCACCTTCTAGTGTCCACCTCCCACCATCTAGATTCCACCTCCCCCCACCTTCTAGTGTACACCTCCCCCACCTTCTAGTGTACACCTCCCCCACCTTCTAGAGTCCACCTCCCTCCAACTTCTAGAGTCCACCTCCCTCCACCTTCTAGTGTCCACCTCCCACCTTCTAGATTCCACCTCCCCCCACCTTCTAGTCCACCTCCCCTCACCTTCTAGTGTACACCTCCCCCACCTTCTAGAGTTCACCTCCCCCACCTTCTAGAGTAAACCTCCTCCCACCTTCTAGAGTCCACCTCCCCTCACATTCTGGAGTCCACCTCCCACCTTCTAGAGTCCACCTCCCCTCACCTTCTGGAGTTCACCTCCCACCTTCTAGAGTCCACCTCCCACCTTCTAGAGTCCACCTCCCACCACCTTCTAGAGTCCACCTCCCCTCACCTTCTAGAGTCCACCTCCCCTCACCTTCTAGTGTCCACCTCCCACCTTCTAGAGTTCACCTCCCTCCCACCTTCTAGAGTCCACCTCCCCTCACCTTCTAGTCCACCTCCCCTCACCTTCTAGTCCACCTCCCCCCACCTTCTAGAGTCCACCTCCCCTCACCTTCTAGTCCACCTCCCCTCACCTTCTAGTCCACCTCCCCCCACCTTCTAGAGTCCACCTCCCCTCACCTTCTAGTCCACCTCCCCCCACCTTCTAGAGTCCACCTCCCCTCACCTTCTAGAGTCCACCTCCCCCACCTTCTAGAGTCCACCTCCCCTCACCTTCTAGAGTCCACCTCCCCTCACCTTCTAGAGTCCACCTCCCCTCACCTTCTAGTCCACCTCCCCCCACCTTCTAGAGTCCACCTCCCCTCACCTTCTAGAGTCCACCTCCCCTCACCTTCTAGAGTCCACCTCCCCCACCTTCTAGAGTCCACCTCCCCTCACCTTCTAGTCCACCTCCCCTCACCTTCTAGTGTCCACCTCCCACCTTCTAGATTCCACCTCCCCCCACCTTCTAGTGTACACCTCCCCCACCTTCTAGTGTACACCTCCCCCACCTTCTAGAGTCCACCTCCCTCCAACTTCTAGAGTCCACCTCCCTCCACCTTCTAGTGTCCACCTCCCACCTTCTAGATTCCACCTCCCCCCACCTTCTAGTCCACCTCCCCTCACCTTCTAGTGTACACCTCCCCCACCTTCTAGAGTTCACCTCCCCCACCTTCTACAGTAAACCTCCTCCCACCTTCTAGAGTCCACCACCCCTCACATTCTGGAGTCCACCTCCCACCTTCTAGAGTCCACCTCCCCTCACCTTCTGGAGTTCACCTCCCACCTTCTAGAGTCCACCTCCCACCTTCTAGAGTCCACCTCCCACCACCTTCTAGAGTCCACCTCCCCTCACCTTCTAGAGTCCACCTCCCCTCACCTTCTAGAGTACACCTCCCCCCACCTTCTAGAGTCCACCTCCCCTCACCTTCTAGAGTCCACCTCCCCTCACCTTCTAGAGTCCACCTCCCCTCACCTTCTAGAGTACACCTCCCCCCCACCATCTAGAGTCCACCTCCCCTCACCTTCTAGAGTCCACCTCCCCTCACCTTCTAGAGTCCACCTCCCCTCACCTTTTAGTCCACCTCCCCCCACCTTCTAGAGTCCACCTCCCCTCACCTTCTAGTCCACCTCCCCTCACCTTCTAGTCCACCTCCCCCCACCTTCTAGAGTCCACCTCCCCTCACCTTCTAGTCCACCTCCCCCCACCTTCTAGAGTCCACCTCCCCTCACCTTCTAGAGTCCACCTCCCCCACCTTCTAGAGTCCACCTCCCCTCACCTTCTAGAGTCCACCTCCCCTCACCTTCTAGTCCACCTCCCCCCACCTTCTAGAGTCCACCTCCCCTCACCTTCTAGAGTCCACCTCCCCTCACCTTCTAGAGTCCACCTCCCCCACCTTCTAGAGTCCACCTCCCCTCACCTTCTAGTCCACCTCCCCTCACCTTCTAGTGTCCACCTCCCACCTTCTAGATTCCACCTCCCCCCACCTTCTAGTGTACACCTCCCCCACCTTCTAGTGTACACATCCCCCACCTTCTAGAGTCCACCTCCCTCCAACTTCTAGAGTCCACCTCCCTCCACCTTCTAGTGTCCACCTCCCACCTTCTAGATTCCACCTCCCCCCACCTTCTAGTCCACCTCCCCTCACCTTCTAGTGTACACCTCCCCCACCTTCTAGAGTTCACCTCCCCCACCTTCTAGAGTAAACCTCCTCCCACCTTCTAGAGTCCACCTCCCCTCACATTCTGGAGTCCACCTCCCACCTTCTAGAGTCCACCTCCCCTCACCTTCTGGAGTTCACCTCCCACCTTCTAGAGTCCACCTCCCACCTTCTAGAGTCCACCTCCCACCTTCTAGAGTCCACCTCCCCCCACCTTCTAGAGTCCACCTCCCCTCACCTTCTAGAGTCCACCTCCCCCCACCTTCTAGAGTAGAGTAAACCTCCTCCCACCTTCTAGAGTCCACCTCCCACCTTCTAGAGTCCACCTCCCCCCACCTTCTAGAGTCCACCTCCCCTCACCTTCTAGAGTCCACCTCCCCCCACCTTCTAGAGTAGAGTAAACCTCCTCCCACCTTCTAGAGTCCACCTCCCACCTTCTAGAGTCCACCTCCCTCCACCTTCTAGAGTCCACCTCCCCTCACCTTCTAGTGTCCACCTCCCACCTTCTAGATTCCACCTCCCCCCACCTTCTAGTCCACCTCCCCCACCTTCTAGAGTTCACCTCCCACCTTCTAGAGTTCACCTCCCACCTTCTAGAGTTCACCTCCCACCTTCTAGAGTCCACCTCCCCTCACCTTCTAGAGTTCACCTCCCACCTTCTAGAGTTCACCTCCCCCACCTTCTAGTCCACCTCCCCCACCTTCTAGAGTTCACCTCCCACCTTCTAGTCCACCTCCTCCCACCTTCCAGAGTCCACCTCCCCTCACCTTCTAGAGTCCACCTCCCCCACCTTCTAGAGTTCACCTCCCCCCACCTTCTAGAGTCCACCTCCCCTCACCTTCTAGTCCACCTCCCCCCACCTTCTAGTCCACCTCCCTCCACCTTCTAGTCCACCTCCCCTCACCTTCTAGAGTCCACCTCCCCCCACCTTCTAGAGTCCACCTCCCCCCACCTTCTAGAGTCCACCTCCCTCCACCTTCTAGTCCACCTCCCCTCACCTTCTAGTCCACCTCCCCCCACCTTCTAGAGTCCACCTCCCCTCACCTTCTAGTCCACCTCCCCTCACCTTCTAGTCCACCTCCCCCCACCTTCTAGAGTCCACCTCCCCTCACCTTCTAGTCCACCTCCCCCCACCTTCTAGAGTCCACCTCCCCTCACCTTCTAGAGTCCACCTCCCCCACCTTCTAGAGTCCACCTCCCCTCACCTTCTAGAGTCCACCTCCCCTCACCTTCTAGAGTCCACCTCCCCTCACCTTCTAGTCCACCTCCCCCCACCTTCTAGAGTCCACCTCCCCTCACCTTCTAGAGTCCACCTCCCCTCACCTTCTAGAGTCCACCTCCCCCACCTTCTAGAGTCCACCTCCCCTCACCTTCTAGTCCACCTCCCCTCACCTTCTAGTGTCCACCTCCCACCTTCTAGATTCCACCTCCCCCCACCTTCTAGTGTACACCTCCCCCACCTTCTAGTGTACACCTCCCCCACCTTCTAGAGTCCACCTCCCTCCAACTTCTAGAGTCCACCTCCCTCCACCTTCTAGTGTCCACCTCCCACCTTCTAGATTCCACCTCCCCCCACCTTCTAGTCCACCTCCCCTCACCTTCTAGTGTACACCTCCCCCACCTTCTAGAGTTCACCTCCCCCACCTTCTAGAGTAAACCTCCTCCCACCTTCTAGAGTCCACCTCCCCTCACATTCTGGAGTCCACCTCCCACCTTCTAGAGTCCACCTCCCCTCACCTTCTGGAGTTCACCTCCCACCTTCTAGAGTCCACCTCCCACCTTCTAGAGTCCACCTCCCCCCACCTTCTAGAGTCCACCTCCCCTCACCTTCTAGAGTCCACCTCCCCTCACCTTCTAGTGTCCACCTCCCACCTTCTAGAGTTCACCTCCCTCCCACCTTCTAGAGTCCACCTCCCCTCACCTTCTAGAGTCCACCTCCCCTCACCTTCTAGAGTACACCTCCCCCCACCTTCTAGAGTCCACCTCCCCTCACCTTCTAGAGTCCACCTCCCCTCACCTTCTAGAGTCCACCTCCCCTCACCTTCTAGAGTACACCTCCCCCCCACCATCTAGAGTCCACCTCCCCTCACCTTCTAGAGTCCACCTCCCCTCACCTTCTAGAGTCCACCTCCCCTCACCTTTTAGTCCACCTCCCGCCACCTTCTAGAGTCCACCTCCCCTCACCTTCAAGTCCACCTCCCCTAACCTTCTAGTCCACCTCCCCCCACCTTCTAGAGTCCACCTCCCCTCACCTTCTAGTCCACCTCCCCCCACCTTCTAGAGTCTACCTCCCCTCACCTTCTAGAGTCCACCTCCCCCACCTTCTAGAGTCCACCTCCCCTCACCTTCTAGAGTCCACCTCCCCTCACCTTCTAGAGTCCACCTCCACCCACCTTCTAGAGTCTACCTCCCCTCACCTTCTAGAGTCCACCTCCCCCACCTTCTAGAGTCCACCTCCCCTCACCTTCTAGAGTCCACCTCCCCTCACCTTCTAGAGTCCACCTCCCCTCACCTTCTAGTCCACCTCCCCCCACCTTCTAGAGTCCACCTCCCCTCACCTTCTAGAGTCCACCTCCCCTCACCTTCTAGAGTCCACCTCCCCCACCTTCTAGAGTCCACCTCCCCTCACCTTCTAGTCCACCTCCCCTCACCTTCTAGTGTCCACCTCCCACCTTCTAGATTCCACCTCCCCCCACCTTCTAGTGTACACCTCCCCCACCTTCTAGTGTACACATCCCCCACCTTCTAGAGTCCACCTCCCTCCAACTTCTAGAGTCCACCTCCCTCCACCTTCTAGTGTCCACCTCCCACCTTCTAGATTCCACCTCCCCCCACCTTCTAGTCCACCTCCCCTCACCTTCTAGTGTACACCTCCCCCACCTTCTAGAGTTCACCTCCCCCACCTTCTAGAGTAAACCTCCTCCCACCTTCTAGAGTCCACCTCCCCTCACATTCTGGAGTCCACCTCCCACCTTCTAGAGTCCACCTCCCCTCACCTTCTGGAGTTCACCTCCCACCTTCTAGAGTCCACCTCCCACCTTCTAGAGTCCACCTCCCCCCACCTTCTAGAGTCCACCTCCCCTCACCTTCTAGAGTCCACCTCCCCCCACCTTCTAGAGTAGAGTAAACCTCCTCCCACCTTCTAGAGTCCACCTCCCACCTTCTAGAGTCCACCTCCCCCACCTTCTAGAGTCCACCTCCCCTCACCTTCTAGAGTCCACCTCCCCCCACCTTCTAGAGTAGAGTAAACCTCCTCCCACCTTCTAGAGTCCACCTCCCACCTTCTAGAGTCCACCTCCCTCCACCTTCTAGAGTCCACCTCCCCTCACCTTCTAGTGTCCACCTCCCACCTTCTAGATTCCACCTCCCCCCACCTTCTAGTCCACCTCCCCCACCTTCTAGAGTTCACCTCCTACCTTCTAGAGTTCACCTCCCACCTTCTAGAGTTCACCTCCCACCTTCTAGAGTCCACCTCCCCTCACCTTCTAGAGTTCACCTCCCACCTTCTAGAGTTCACCTCCCCCACCTTCTAGTCCACCTCCCCCACCTTCTAGAGTTCACCTCCCACCTTCTAGAGTTCACCTCCCCCACCTTCTAGTCCACCTCCCCCACCTTCTAGAGTTCACCTCCCACCTTCTAGTCCACCTCCTCCCACCTTCCAGAGTCCACCTCCCCTCACCTTCTAGAGTCCACCTCCCCCACCTTCTAGAGTTCACCTCCCCCCACCTTCTAGAGTCCACCTCCCCTCACCTTCTAGTCCACCTCCCCCCACCTTCTAGTCCACCTCCCTCCACCTTCTAGTCCACCTCCCCTCACCTTCTAGAGTCCACCTCCCCCCACCTTCTAGAGTCCACCTCCCCCCACCTTCTAGAGTCCACCTCCCTCCACCTTCTAGTCCACCTCCCCTCACCTTCTAGTCCACTCCCCCCACCTTCTAGAGTCCACCTCCCCTCACCTTCTAGTCCACCTCCCCTCACCTTCTAGTCCACCTCCCCCCACCTTCTAGAGTCCACCTCCCCTCACCTTCTAGTCCACCTCCCCCCACCTTCTAGAGTCCACCTCCCCTCACCTTCTAGAGTCCACCTCCCCCACCTTCTAGAGTCCACCTCCCCTCACCTTCTAGAGTCCACCTCCCCTCACCTTCTAGAGTCCACCTCCCCTCACCTTCTAGTCCACCTCCCCCCACCTTCTAGAGTCCACCTCCCCTCACCTTCTAGAGTCCACCTCCCCTCACCTTCTAGAGTCCACCTCCCCTCACCTTCTAGTCCACCTCCCCCCACCTTCTAGAGTCTACCTCCCCTCACCTTCTAGAGTCCACCTCCCCACCTTCTAGAGTCCACCTCCCCTCACCTTCTAGAGTCCACCTCCCCTCACCTTCTAGAGTCCACCTCCCCTCACCTTCTAGTCCACCTCCCCCCACCTTCTAGAGTCCACCTCCCTCACCTTCTAGAGTCCACCTCCCTCACCTTCTAGAGTCCACCTCCCCCACCTTCTAGAGTCCACCTCCCCTCACCTTCTAGTCCACCTCCCCTCACCTTCTAGTGTCCACCTCCCACCTTCTAGATTCCACCTCCCCCCACCTTCTAGTGTACACCTCCCCCACCTTCTAGTGTACACATCCCCCACCTTCTAGAGTCCACCTCCCTCCAACTTCTAGAGTCCACCTCCCTCCACCTTCTAGTGTCCACCTCCCACCTTCTAGATTCCACCTCCCCCCACCTTCTAGTCCACCTCCCTCACCTTCTAGTGTACACCTCCCCCACCTTCTAGAGTTCACTCCCCCACCTTCTAGAGTAAACCTCCTCCCACCTTCTAGAGTCCACCTCCCCTCACATTCTGGAGTCCACCTCCCACCTTCTAGAGTCCACCTCCCCTCACCTTCTGGAGTTCACCTCCCACCTTCTAGAGTCCACCTCCCACCTTCTAGAGTCCACCTCCCCCCACCTTCTAGAGTCCACCTCCCCTCACCTTCTAGAGTCCACCTCCCCCACCTTCTAGAGTAGAGTAAACCTCCTCCCACCTTCTAGAGTCCACCTCCCACCTTCTAGAGTCCACCTCCCCCCACCTTCTAGAGTCCACCTCCCCTCACCTTCTAGAGTCCACCTCCCCCACCTTCTAGAGTAGAGTGAACCTCCTCCCACCTTCTAGAGTCCACCTCCCACCTTCTAGAGTCCACCTCCCTCCACCTTCTAGAGTCCACCTCCCCTCACCTTCTAGTGTCCACCTCCCACCTTCTAGATTCCACCTCCCCCCACCTTCTAGTCCACCTCCCCACCTTCTAGAGTTCACCTCCCCACCTTCTAGAGTTCACCTCCCACCTTCTAGAGTTCACCTCCCACCTTCTAGAGTCCACCTCCCCTCACCTTCTAGAGTTCACCTCCCACCTTCTAGAGTTCACCTCCCCCACCTTCTAGTCCACCTCCCCCACCTTCTAGAGTTCACCTCCCACCTTCTAGTCCACCTCCTCCCACCTTCCAGAGTCCACCTCCCCTCACCTTCTAGAGTCCACCTCCCCCACCTTCTAGAGTTCACCTCCCCCCACCTTCTAGAGTCCACCTCCCCTCACCTTCTAGTCCACCTCCCCCACCTTCTAGTCCACCTCCCTCCACCTTCTAGTCCACCTCCCCTCACCTTCTAGAGTCCACCTCCCCCCACCTTCTAGAGTCCACCTCCCCCCACCTTCTAGAGTCCACCTCCCTCCACCTTCTAGTCCACCTCCCCTCACCTTCTAGTCCACCTCCCCTCACCTTCTAGAGTTCACCTCCCCTCACCTTCTAGAGTCCACCTCCCCCCACCTTCTAGAGTCCACCTCCCTCCACTTCTAGTCCACCTCCCCTCACCTTCTAGAGTCCACCTCCCCTCACCTTCTAGAGTCCACCCCCCACCTTCTAGAGTCCACCTCCCCCCCACCTTCTAGAGTCCACCTCCCCTCACCTTCTAGAGTCCACCTCCCCCCACCTTCTAGAGTCCACCTCCCCCCACCTTCTAGAGTAGAGTGAACCTCCTCCCACCTTCTAGAGTCCACCTCCCACCTTCTAGAGTCCACCTCCCTCCACCTTCTAGAGTCCACCTCCCCTCACCTTCTAGTGTCCACCTCCCACCTTCTAGATTCCACCTCCCCCCACCTTCTAGTCCACCTCCCCCACCTTCTAGAGTTCACCTCCCACCTTCTAGAGTTCACCTCCCACCTTCTAGAGTTCACCTCCCACCTTCTAGAGTCCACCTCCCCTCACCTTCTAGAGTTCACCTCCCACCTTCTAGAGTTTCACCTCCCCCACCTTCTAGTCCACCTCCCCCACCTTCTAGAGTTCACCTCCCACCTTTCTAGTCCACCTCCTCCCACCTTCCAGAGTCCACCCTCCCCTCACCTTCTAGAGTCCACCTCCCCCACCTTCTAGAGTTCACCTCCCCCCACCTTCTAGAGTCCACCTCCCTCACCTTCTAGTCCACCTCCCCCACCTTCTAGTCCACCTCCCTCCCCTTCTAGTCCACCTCCCTCACCTTCTAGAGTCCACCTCCCCCCACCTTCTAGAGTCCACCTCCCCCCACCTTCTAGAGTCCACCTCCCTCCACCTTCTAGTCCACCTCCCCTCACCTTCTAGTCCACCTCCCCTCACCTTCTAGAGTTCACCTCCCTCACCTTCTAGAGTCCACCTCCCCCCACCTTCTAGAGTCCACCTCCCTCCACCTTCTAGTCCACCTCCCCTCACCTTCTAGAGTCCACCTCCCCTCACCTTCTAGAGTCCACCCCCCACCTTCTAGAGTCCACCTCCCCCCACCTTCTAGAGTCCACCTCCCCTCACCTTCTAGAGTCCACCTCCCCCCACCTTCTAGAGTCCACCTCCCCCCACCTTCTAGAGTACACCTCCCCTCTCTTCTAGAGTTCACCTCCCCTCACCTTCTAGAGTCCACCTCCCCCACCTTCTAGAGTCCACCTCCCCCCACCTTCTAGAGTCCACCTCCCCTCACCTTCTAGAGTCCACCTCCCCCACCTTCTAGAGTCCACCTCCCCTCACCTTCTAGTGTCCACTTCCCCCCACCTTCTAGAGTCCACCTCCCTCCACCTTCTAGAGTCCACCTCCCCCCACCTCTAGTCCACCTCCCCTCACCTTCTAGAGTCCACCTACCCCCCACATTCTAGAGGCAACCTCCCCTCACCTTCTAGAGTCCACCTCCCCCACCTTCTAGAGTCCACCTCCCCCCCACCTTCTAGAGTCCACCTCCCTCCACCTTCTAGAGTCCACCTCCCCCACCTTCTAGAGTAAACCTCCTCCCACCTTCTAGAGTCCACCTCCCCTCACCTTCTGGAGTTCAACCTCCCACCTTCTAGAGTCCACCTCCCACCTTCTAGAGTCCACTCCCCCCACCTTCTAGAGTCCACCTCCCCTCACCTTCTAGAGTCCACCTCCCCCCACCTTCTAGAGTAGAGTAAACCTCCTCCCACCTTCTAGAGTCCACCTCCCACCTTCTAGAGTCCACCTCCCTCCACCTTCGAGAGTACACCTCCCCTCACCTTCTAGAGTAAACCTCCTCCCACCTTCTAGAGTCCACCTCCCACCTTCTAGAGTCCACCTCCCTCCACCTTCGAGAGTACACCTCCCCTCACCTTCTAGAGTAAACCTCCTCCCACCTTCTAGAGTCCACCTCCCACCTTCTAGAGTCCACCTCCCCTCACCTTCTGGAGTTCACCTCCCACCTTCTAGAGTCCACCTCCCACCTTCTAGAGTCCACCTCCCCCCACCTTCTAGAGTAGAGTAAACCTCCTCCCACCTTCTAGAGTCCACCTCCCACCTTCTAGAGTCCACCTCCCTCCACCTTCGAGAGTACACCTCCCTCACCTTCTAGAGTAAACCTCCTCCCACCTTCTAGAGTCCACCTCCCACCTTCTAGAGTCCACCTCCCCCCACCTTCTAGAGTCCACCTCCCCCCCACCTTCTAGAGTCCACCTCCCCCCCACCTTCTAGAGTCCACCTCCCCCCACCTTCTAGAGTCCACCTCCCACCTTCTAGTCCACCTCCCTCCACCTTCTAGAGTCCACCTCCCCTCACCTTCTAGTGTCCACCTCCCACCTTCTAGAGTTCACCTCCCCCCCACCTTCTAGAGTCCACCTCCCTCCATCTTCTAGAGTCCACCTCCCCCCACCTTCTAGAGTCCTCCCTCCACCTTCTAGAGTCCACTCCCCCCACCTTCTAGAGTCCACCTCCCCTCACCTTCTAGTGTCCACCTCCCACCTTCTAGATTCCACCTCCCCCCACCTTCTAGTGTACACCTCCCCCACCTTCTAGTGTACACCTCCCCCACCTCTAGAGTCCACCTCCCTCCATCTTCTAGAGTCCACCTCCCCCCACCTTCTAGAGTCCCTCCCTCCACCTTCTAGAGTCCACCACCCCCCACCTTCTAGAGTCCACCTCCCCTCACCTTCTAGTGTCCACCCTCCCACCTTCTAGATTCCACCTCCCCCCACCTTCTAGTGTACACCTCCCCCACCTTCTAGTGTACACCTCCCCCACCTTCTAGAGTCCACCTCCCTCCAACTTCTAGTGTACACCTCCCCCACCTTCTAGAGTTCACCTCCCCCACCTTCTAGAGTAAACCTCCTCCCACCTTCTAGAGTCCACCTCCCCTCACATTCTGGAGTCCACCTCCCACCTTCTAGAGTCCACCTCCCTCACCTGGAGTTCACCTCCCACCGTCTAGAGTCCACCTCCCACCTTCTAGAGTCCACCTCCCCCCACCTTCTAGAGTCCACCTCCCCTCACCTTCTAGAGTCCCACCTCCCCCCACCTTCTAGAGTAGAGTAAACCTCCTCCCACCTTCTAGAGTCCACCTCCCACCTTGTAGAGTCCACCTCCCCCCACCTTCTAGAGTCCACCTCCCCTCACCTTCTAGAGTCCACCTCCCCCACCTTCTAGAGTAGAGTAAACCTCCTCCCACCTTCTAGAGTCCACCTCCCACCTTCTAGAGTTCACCTCCACCTTCTAGAGTTCACCTCCCCCACCTTCTAGAGTCCACCTCCCCTCACCTTCTAGAGTTCACCTCCCACCTTCAAGAGTTCACCTCCCCCACCTTCTAGTCACCTCCCCCACCTTCTAGAGTTCACCTCCCACCTTCTAGTCCACCTCCCCCCACCTTCTAGTCCACCTCCCTCCACCTTCTAGTCCACCTCCCCTCACCTTCTAGAGTCCACCTCCCCCCACCTTCTAGAGTCCACCTCCCCCACCTTCTAGAGTAGAGTAAACCTCCTCCCACCTTCTAGAGTTCACCTCCCACCTTCTAGAGTTCACCTCCCACCTTCTAGAGTTCACCTCCCCCACCTTCTAGAGTCCACCTCCCCTCACCTTCTAGAGTTCACCTCCCACCTTCTAGAGTTCACCTCCCCCACCTTCTAGTCCACCTCCCCCACCTTCTAGAGTTCACCTCCCACCTTCTAGTCCACCTCCCCCACCTTCTAGTCCACCTCCCTCCACCTTCTAGTCCACCTCCCCTCACCTTCTAGAGTCCACCTCCCCCCACCTTCTAGAGTCCACCTCCCCTCACCTTCTGAGTTCACCTCCCACCTTCTAGAGTCCACCTCCCACCTTCTAGAGTTCACCTCCCCACCTTCTAGTCCACCTCCCCCACCTTCTAGAGTTCACCTCCCACCTTCTAGTCCACCTCCCCCCACCTTCTAGTCCACCTCCCTCCACCTTCTAGTCCACCTCCCCTCACCTTCTAGAGTCCACCTCCCCCCACCTTCTAGAGTCCACCTCCCCTCACCTTCTGGAGTTCACCTCCCACCTTCTAGTCCACCTCCCTCCACCTTCTAGTCCACCTCCCCTCACCTTCTAGAGTCCACCTCCCCCCACCTCTAGAGTCCACCTCCCCCCACCTTCTAGAGTCCACCTCCCTCCACCTTCTAGTCCACCTCCCCTCACCTTCTAGTCCACCTCCCCTCACCTTCTAGAGTTCACCTCCCCTCACCTTCTAGAGTCCACCTCCCCCCACATTCTAGAGTCCACCTCCCTCCACCTTCTAGTCCACCTCCCCTCACCTTCTAGAGTCCACCTCCCCTCACCTTCTAGAGTCCACCCCCCACCTTCTAGAGTCCACCTCCCCCCACCTTCTAGAGTCCACCTCCCCTCACCTTCTAGAGTCCACCTCCCCCCACCTTCTAGAGTCCACCTCCCCCACCTTCTAGAGTACACCTCCCCTCATCTTCTAGAGTTCACCTCCCCTCACCTTCTAGAGTCCACCTCCCCCACCTTCTAGAGTCCACCTCCCCCACCTTCTAGAGTCCACCTCCCCTCACCTTCTAGAGTCCACCTCCCCCACCTTCTAGAGTCCACCTCCCCTCACCTTCTAGTGTCACTTCCCCCCACCTTCTAGAGTCCACCTCCCCCCACCTCTAGTCCACCTCCCCTCACCTTCTAGAGTCCACCCTCCCCCCACATTCTAGAGGCAACCTCCCCTCACCTTCTAGAGTCCACCTCCCCCACCTTCTAGAGTCCACCTCCCCCCCACCTTCTAGAGTCCACCTCCCTCCACCTTCTAGAGTCCACCTCCCCCACCTTCTAGAGTAAACCTCCTCCCACCTTCTAGAGTCCACCTCCCCTCACCTTCTGAGTTCACCTCCCACCTTCTAGAGTCCACCTCCCACCTTCTAGAGTCCACCTCCCCCCACCTTCTAGAGTCCACCTCCCCCCACCTTCTAGAGTAGAGTAAACCTCCTCCCACCTTCTAGAGTCCACCTCCCACCTTCTAGAGTCCACCTCCCTCCACCTTCGAGAGTACACCTCCCCTCACCTTCTAGAGTAAACCTCCTCCCACCTTCTAGAGTCCACCTCCCACCTTCTAGAGTCCACCTCCCTCCACCTTCGAGAGTACACCTCCCCTCACCTCTAGAGTAAACCTCCTCCCACCTTCTAGAGTCCACCTCCCACCTTCTAGAGTCCACCTCCCCTCACCTTCTGGAGTTCACCTCCCACCTTCTAGAGTCCACCTCCCACCTTCTAGAGTCCACCTCCCCCCACCTTCTAGAGTAGAGTAAACCTCCTCCCACCTTCTAGAGTCCACCTCCCACCTTCTAGAGTCCACCTCCCTCCACCTTCGAGAGTACACCTCCCCCCACCTTCTAGAGTTCACCTCCCCCCCACCTTCTAGAGTCCACCTCCCTCCATCTTCTAGAGTCCACCTCCCCCACCTTCTAGAGTCCCTCCCTCCACCTTCTAGAGTCCACCTCCCCCCACCTTCTAGAGTCCACCTCCCCTCACCTTCTAGTGTCCACCTCCCACCTTCTAGATTCCACCTCCCCCACCTTCTAGTGTACACCTCCCCCACCTTCTAGTGTACACCTCCCCCACCTTCTAGAGTCCACCTCCCTCCATCTTCTAGAGTCCACCTCCCCCCACCTTCTAGAGTCCCTCCCTCCACCTTCTAGAGTCCACCACCCCCCACCTTCTAGAGTCCACCTCCCCTCACCTTCTAGTGTCCACCTCCCACCTTCTAGATTCCACCTCCCCCCACCTTCTAGTGTACACCTCCCCCACCTTCTAGTGTACACCTCCCCCACCTTCTAGAGTCCACCTCCCTCCAACTTCTAGTGTACACCTCCCCCACCTTCTAGAGTTCACCTCCCCACCTTCTAGAGTAAACCTCCTCCCACCTTCTAGAGTCCACCTCCCCTCACATTCTGGAGTCCACCTCCCACCTTCTAGAGTCCACCTCCCCTCACCTGGAGTTCACCTCCCACCGTCTAGAGTCCACCTCCACCTTCTAGAGTCCACCTCCCCCCACCTTCTAGAGTCCACCTCCCCTCACCTTCTAGAGTCCACCTCCCCCCACCTTCTAGAGTAGAGTAAACCTCCTCCCACCTTCTAGAGTCCACCTCCCACCTTGTAGAGTCCACCTCCCCCCACCTTCTAGAGTCCACCTCCCCTCACCTTCTAGAGTCCACCTCCCCCCACCTTCTAGAGTAGAGTAAACCTCCTCCCACCTTCTAGAGTCCACCTCCCACCTTCTAGAGTTCACCTCCCACCTTCTAGAGTTCACCTCCCCCACCTTCTAGAGTCCACCTCCCCTCACCTTCTAGAGTTCACCTCCCACCTTCTAGAGTTCACCTCCCCCACCTTCTAGTCCACCTCCCCCACCTTCTAGAGTTCACCTCCCACCTTCTAGTCCACCTCCCCCACCTTCTAGTCCACCTCCCTCCACCTTCTAGTCCACCTCCCCTCACCTTCTAGAGTCCACCTCCCCCCACCTTCTAGAGTCACCTCCCCCCACCTTCTAGAGTAGAGTAAACCTCCTCCCACCTTCTAGAGTTCACCTCCCACCTTCTAGAGTTCACCTCCCACCTTCTAGAGTTCACCTCCCCCACCTTCTAGAGTCCACCTCCCTCACCTTCTAGAGTTCACCTCCCACCTTCTAGAGTTCACCTCCCCCACCTTCTAGTCCACCTCCCCCACCTTCTAGAGTTCACCTCCCACCTTCTAGTCCACCTCCCCCCACCTTCTAGTCACCTCCCTCCACCTTCTAGTCCACCTCCCCTCACCTTCTAGAGTCCACCTCCCCCCACCTTCTAGAGTCCACCTCCCCTCACCTTCTGGAGTTCACCTCCCACCTTCTAGAGTCCACCTCCCACCTTCTAGAGTTCACCTCCCCCACCTTCTAGTCCACCTCCCCCACCTTCTAGAGTTCACCTCCCACCTTCTAGTCCACCTCCCCCACCTTCTAGTCCACCTCCCTCCACCTTCTAGTCCACCTCCCCTCACCTTCTAGAGTCCACCTCCCCCCACCTTCTAGAGTCCACCTCCCCTCACCTTCTGGAGTTCACCTCCCACCTTCTAGTCCACCTCCCTCCACCTTCTAGTCCACCTCCCC